>NW_027281050.1:47500-136377 GCF_046629955.1 Centroberyx affinis | reverse complement strand
TATACTAAAGTGTTAGCATGAAGCCTACTATCAATCAACATAGTGTATGCTAAAGTGTTAGCATGAAGCCTGTCTCTCAACATAGTGTATGCTAAAGTGTTAGCTTGAAGCCTATCACTCAACATAGTGTATACTATAGTACATTATTAGCATGGAGAACCAGAACCAACGACCTACCAGGGACACATGGATCATTTTGGTGTCTATATTCTGTGGTGATAGTAGGTTTTTGCATCAGCAGTGCAGTGGAGGAATTACTGGTTGCCGTAGACATAAACACTCACTCCACATGTACATAAGATACACACACACACACACACCACACACACACGTAGCAGTAGCAGCGTGTGTGTATGTTCTGGCGTTCACTCACTGGGACATCTGCCTTTTTCATGACCACAGTCATTCAGTGTGTGTGTGTGTGTGTGTGTGTGCACGCACGTGTGTGTCCCTGCCTTTTTCATGACCACAGTCATCCAGAGTTCACCAGCAGTTCATCCAGGGTAACACAGGGTGCAGAGAGGCACACACACACACACGTGCACACACACACAGCTCACAATAACACTGACATACAAAGCTCAGCGATAGAGTAAATAAATAGTGTATTATTTGTTTAAAGAGGAGTGGTCGGTTCATCGGTGTCTATTTCTCTTTTCCCTCTCTTTTGGGTTCATCCTCCATCTGGATTTATTTTTTCTTGCTGACAGACGAAAGGCCTTGTTTCATCTGGAGTTTTGAAACCGTAACCTAAAACTTTTGAGTACATTTTGCCTTGCTGGTCTAAAAATCCACATACTTTCATTTGTGCACATTCCAAAAAGGCCGGTCTAATTTGTGGTTTCGATTTTAAAATTCATGTCATAGCATTTTCATGGTATCTTGCTTCCATAATTTGACAAATTTACAATTAAAACAGCAGGAGGGACTGTACAAAAGTGTTCAAAAGTGCAAAAATAGCATCAGGTGAAAAAGTGATTTTTCATTTCATTGTGACTTTAATTAATACTATTTGTTTTCCTATGCTAAAGGATTAGTGCAGAATGTTTTTTTTTTTTTTTTCCACTCACCTGTGATATCGTTGATCGGTAGATTACATGTTCACTCCTTTGCCTCATTTCGGACAGGCAGCCCCTCCTAGCACTTAAAAGCACTTAAACTCCACCTAAAGTGTACCGAACATGATGCCATGGCAGTCTATCATGGCGAATTTGAGCCGTTATTTCAAAATTTTGAAGTCAAACTATCGCTAAATCCCTCACTGTTAGCTGGGCCTACGTTCTCTGTAGAAGTTCCTGTGTGTGGCGGAGTGATACTTGCTGGTAAGCTAGCTAGATACACGGCATCTTCTTCTACATCCATGGTCTTCGTCTTCTTCTTTGGTAGAAGACTTTTGGTAGAAATCTATCAGCTAGCCTTGTTTGGATAAAATCAACTTCACCTTGTTTCTAACTAAGAAGGCCAATGTTGCATTATGAATACGAATATGAATACGCAAATGAAAATGTGGAAATTTTTCTTTGACTTCACCACAAGTAACAAGACAAAACATACAGACCTTATAAACAACATGTTCATTTTTTGTGTCCTGTACATACTTGTCTTGCTTTGTGGGGACCAACAGTGAAAAAGCCTGCGACCCATTCCGAGTCTCGAACCATAGTTTAAGAAACATTGTTCTATTATATTCATTCACACCACATTTTCTCTCATTTCAATACTTGTTTTCAAACAACCACCAATAGAAACAAAAATCAATGATATTTCAGTAAAGCATGAATTTCCCCATTAAAAGACCCAATACCTCATATACCCACTAAGCATCAGGCAACATGCAGGAGGTGGCCAAGTTCAACGTCAAGCTAAATGAGCACAAAATCTTAAAATAATAATCTTATATGTCACTAAATGAAGTAAAAATCAAAACACTGAACTGATATCAGAAAGATATTTATGTCCCAATTTCACAAAGCAGCTATGGACGACTACGGACGTCGTCTCAACCTTCATCTAAGCTAGTTTGTAAGCCTTGCTAGCAAGTTGGGTATAGCTAGCAAAAGAAACATCAATGTGGTAATGTTAAATTCATATTAAAACAGCTTTATTAACTGTTTTATCAGAAAGATATTTAGGTCTCAATTTCACAAAAGGATGCAGGTAGCAGCTATGGACGGCTACAGACATTGTCTCAACTTTTGTTTTAGCGCTAACTTCACAAAGGTTTTCAATGTTGGAGCCGGCCATCGTATCAAAATTTATCCAACGTCCAAATGCTGGCTTACATCTGCTTGACAAAACATACTGTGTGTTGCACATCATAAAGATTTCTGTCAGCCTAAAAAGGTGAAGAAACTATATTCCACTAGGGCTGAACAATTAATCGAAATTTTACTACTGCAATTTTCAAATCGCAGGAGGCGCAGTATTTGTTAAAGGCGAAATGTGTCAAAATAGCATTTTAAATGAAATATTGTGGTGCTGCAGAGATGTCCTGGCCTACACATCATATTCTACAGACTTAAGAAAACATCTTTGTTTGGTACAGATCCCCGCAAAAATCACACCATAATCATTTTAATACGTTTTTCAATGAAAATGAGAATAAATATGTAAAAATTATCATTCCCTCTAATATCGCAAATCATATCGCAATTGCAATATCAGTCAAAATAATTGCAATTAGATATTTTTTCAAAATCGTTCAGCCCTATATTCCACAAATAAAAATGTGGGCAAATTGATTTTAGGTGGGTTTACCCTCCACTACATCCCCAGTTCCATCTCATGTCAGAGCGCTGTGGCTTTGACCCATATACTCCTTACTATTGGAATTTAGCCTTATTTTACTGGAGTCACTCTGGAGTGTCAGTTAATAATGCCTGACATGTAAATGCAACAACGTACAATGAGGAGCAGGTCGGGAAAGATAACACACACACACACACATACACGCACACACACACACACACACACACACACAGCAGGTTGGAATGTGGAATGGGCCTGTGTTAAGCACTGGGACGCTCATACAGGGGTCACACAGGGGTTTAAGTCTAGAGGTGGTGCCCTGCTGTCTCAACACACACACACACACACACACACACACACACCCACCTTAAAACACAGAGTGACACAGATACACACTCGCATACACATAAATACACACAGACATAGTAAAACTTAAAGACAGGCACAGTTGGAAATACATGTGCACGTACACACACACACCTTAAAACACAGAGTAAGACGGATACACACACTTACATACACACAAACACACACACCCCGAGAGGTAGAGCGCACCTAATTCATTTTAAGCCTTGTTTAATCTGTTTTAACACACACACACACACACACACACACACTCAGGGTTGAGGCATGCTGCATGCCGAACATACATAGCCCTGGACAAAGGTAACAGGAGGACAGAGGTAACCTAGAGGTTAGAGGATGGACAGAGAAAAAGAGGGAAAGAGAGAGGGATGGAGGAGAGAGGGGGGGAGGAGAACGACTGAGAGATGTTAAAAGATGGTTTGAGAGAGGGAATGAAGGAGGGAGGATAGAGGGAGGGATGGAAGGAGGAGAAAGGGAGGGACAAAAGAGGGAGGAGAGAGAAAGAATGAGGAAAACGAGGAGGAAGGAGGGAGGCGAGAAGGAGGTATGCAAAGTGGGAAGAGAGAGGGAAGGAGCAGGAGAGAGGAAGAAAGGGAATGAGGGAGGGAAAGATGGAAAGAATGAGGGAAAAGGGAAGGAAGGAGAGAGGGGGACAGAGGGAGGAGAGAAGGAACATACCTTTGAGCAAGGCACTTAACCCCCCAGCTGCTTCAGTGGAGCTCATCAGTAGAGGAATGCTGTTCTGCTGTCTTTCTTTCCGCCATAGTTGACTATGAAGGCCGCATAAAATGTCAATTATGGAATTTTAAGGGTTTATTGCTGTGGTGACAGCACAGGTCTATAAAGTCTGTCACACTTGCTTGAGAACTGTCTGTTAGCAAACTCTCAAAACTCAACTGAAAGCAACAAGGCTAACGTAGCATTATCAAAGATCGTACTTCTCTCTCTAGCTCTTCTAGTCCAGTGGTTCTCAGCGTGGGTTCCGGGGACCACCAGGGGTCCTTGAAGGGCTTCCAGGGGGTCCCCAGCAAATTGATGAATTGTTAAACTTCAGCATTGTTTCATTTACCAGAAGTGAACACAATTAGAGAATGTACTGTAGAAGAATGACTATTTTGATCATAGTTTCTCTGTTATCTCTCTACCTACAATACAGATAGTCATGGAATTCTGAACAAAAACATATCTAGCAATAAAAATAGGCTGTTCTCAGATTTGGGTCCGAGAGACAAAATCTCATCAAATGGAGGTCTGTGGCTCTAATGTGGACTAAATTAGGGTCCTTGATATGAAAAAGGTTGAGAATCACTCTTCTAGTCAACTTTAGCATATTAGCAATCCATGGCAGCAAGAAGACAGAGAAGCCTCCTTTGGTCCTTGCTGCAAAACCTCGCACCTAGCTAGCCTGGCAAGCTAGCCCAAAATGGCTGCCGTTCTGACCATCCAGGAATGTTGATTTGAATCCGTTATAGTTCTGTTGGCCGCACACAAATTTGCGTGTCCTCACTGTGGCTTCATACTGCTCATTTATTACTTATAATTACTTATACTCATAACTTACACTTGAAGATAAAGAGGTAACTGTATGCTATATGGAAAACAGAAACAGTGCTGGCAAAAACTGAGAACAGCAGTGGCTGAGGGAATCAGAGGATTTAGAAGCCGTTTGAGTGCAGATATTCTCAGTCCATTCATTATTAAGGGTATTGACTGTTAAATGTTAGCATGGTGATAGCTTTTCCTGAAGGCACCACAGCCACTTGTGATATTTAATTGCAGACAGTCACACAGTGGCAGCTGGTGTGTGAAGGATCCGACTAGCTCAGCCAGCTAGCCTGTTCACACTGAGCCTGTCCAAAGCCAATGTGGTACTTTGTTTTTGTGCTTTGGTTCATTTCATTGTCCTGCTCCACACTCCACAGCAAGTATTGTCCTCTCAAGTGTTGTCATTTCAGGGCTTTTGGATTCTATCCAGATCCATATTTTTTGGTCTATTGTGATTTTTGGATCATGGATGAAATAATGCAAGTACAAATGACTTATGATGAAGTTATTACATAGTTTAATATATTACTTAAGTTGCAAAAAATATTTTGCGAACAACCATGGTGGAAGTTACGTTATCCTCGATGTCAAAAAGCCACAAAATGCTGGAATGCTAAGTATGGCTAGCATTTTTTTTTTTTTTTTTTTTTCATTGCAGATTATTTCAGAATCCACCTCACCAAATAATTAAATGCATAACAGAGTAACCAAAAATAGTCAATATTAGCACTGGACATAGTTAAAGCCAATATTTTGCACCCCTATTCATTTTCACGTTAGGCTGAAAAATGATGTCACGCGTGAGTGGACAATAGGCCAACTTTAGGCTGCAGTCTCGAAGGGTCGACCTCTTTTTTTTTAACCAATCACAACTCACCAGGCTCTTCCCAAATCCAGCCAGTTTAGCACGCTTGCTAGCTAAACCCAAACCAAACCCAACGGCAAATCCTAAACTCTTTGTTAGCCAGCAAGCTAACCCTATCTAACACCACTGTAAAGGCAATTCTGCATGTCATTTTTTGCATATCTGTGAATCTCTTCTCTTCAGCCGTGTTGACGCCATCACTAATCAGCAGGGGTGGACTTAGTGATTTGGGGGCCCTAGGTAAAGGCAAGCATGGGGCCCCCTGAAACCCAACCCTTTCCCTTTTTAATCCATCCTTTCTATACATTACCTTCAAGTTGGGCTGAGCAAAGTATGAATGCAAGGACATTTCTTTTGTTTTTCCGCTCTACATGGGTAGCTTTGCTGATTATTATTTTATTTATTTATTTATTTTTTACTTCTCTCTTCTGATGCAGTCGCAAGTAAAATTAGCTTAAAGTCAAATGGCACAATCACAAGAAGTGGAATAGCCCACTGTAGCCTGAATGAGTAGGGGGGAGACCATGACAGGTGTTTTTCAATAGGTACATTAATTTTAAATTGATTATAAATAAGTTTACATTTGTTCTATTCATGTCTTCTGTGGGGCCCTCTGGCTGCCGGGGCCCAAGGCAGTCGCCTACCTTTGCCTAATGGTAAGACCGCCTCTGCTAATCAGCTTGTAAGAAGGCTGGAAAACATGCAGGCACTACCAACCAGCAATGGAGCTACTAGAAGCTACTAGCTACTAGCTACTACTAGCTACAACTAGCATGCTTTCTTATCAGCTTCAGAGGCTAAAGACATGTTAGGCTATAGCTATAACTTTTAACCAGTGGTGGAAAGAAACTAAGTACATTTCAAGTACTCAAGTACTGTACTTAACTACAGTTTTGAGGTACTTGTACTTTACTTGAGTATTTCCATTTTATGCTACTTTGTACTTATACTCCACTACATTTTAGAGGGAAATATTGTACTTTTTACTCCATTACATTTATTTCACAGCTATAGTTACTAGTTACTTTTCAGATCAATATTTTATATTTAAAACATTTGATCATCTTTATAAAATAACTATAAAATAGCATTGTTATAGATTAGACTACCCAAAAGTATAGCTAAATTGTTAAGACTAGCTTCACGTTGACAATATTAAAATGCTGCTTACATGTACATGTATGTCAATAAATCAGTATTAATATTCCAATAATTTACGAAAAATATAACTCTCTAAATGGGGACAGTTTGCATAATGAGTACGTTTACTTTGATACTCTAAGTACATTTTGCTGCCAATACTTATGTACTTTTACTTAAGTAAGATTTTGGATGCAGGACTTTTACTTGTAATGGAGTATCTTTACATTGTTGTATTGCTACTTTTACTGAAGTAAAAGATCTCAGTACTTCTTCCACCACTGCTTTTAACTATAACTTGACAAATATAATTCACAGAAACAATATGTACCCTCTTTTTATAATCTGCATTCATTGTTTGATAGTCTAACTTTAATTAATTTAATCAAATGGAACCCCCCGACCCCCTCCAGCCACCGTGTCCTCTTCTTTGTATTCTTTAAAAGCCCCTTCTTCCCCGGCCATGTCACATGTGTGAAGGGCGTAAAATCACTTCCTGGATCGGATCGGTTTTGACCCCCGCGTCTCGGCGGGAGGCGGGACCGGAGGCCTGAGCCCGTCGCGAGGCTAAAAGGTGACCGCTGTCTCCCCGAGACGGACAGGGACAGATGAGAGGAGGAGGAGGAGATGAAGGCTGTTGATGGTCCCAGCTGGAAAACCAGTCAGAGCAACGCAGCCAGTTCAGGGGCTGGAAAAGAAAGAGGAAGAAACAGAGAAAGGGAGAGAAACGGTCTCCAAAAAGTCTGTTTTTTTGAGTGTTAAAAAGGTTATATGAAAATGATCAAAATTCCATGCAACGGCAGCAATATGTAATATTCAAATCCTTGTGATAGATTCTATTTCTCTGGGTTAAAGGCGTCTTATTAAGGTTTAAATTCTATGTATGATGTCAATTTATTATTTTGGGTCATTGCGTGATTCTAGGATGTTTTCAGTTGTGTTTTTATTGTTATTCGGATTGGAATAACAATTCTAGTTAACAATTCTAATTCTCTCTCTTCGCACGCCCTCCCCAACAGTGCATACACACACACACACACACACACACACACACACACACACACTCACACACACAACACACACACACACACACCTCCACCCTCTGACCTGCAGTCAACCCCTGTCCTGCTAACCTGTATTTATTGGCCATTAAAGGCCAATAGTTCACTCTAACCCTGACACCTCTGATTTATAGGCAGATTCATCACACCAAGCTACTACAACTCCACTTACTGCCCACTGCTGATACAGAGACATGGATGGATGGATGCATGGATGGATGGATGGATAGATGGATGGATGGATGGATGGTATAGATGGATAGGATCAAAGATAGATAACTAGCCTCAGAAAATGTTTCTTATCGTCAATGAGGTTGGCTTTGGAAAGGCTGTGCTACAGTGAATGAACTTAACATGTCTTGAAAGAGAGAGACAGGTGTATATATGTGAGAGAGTGTGTGTGTGTGTGTGTGTGTGTGTGTGAGTGTGTGTCAGCACTACCTGTGTTAAGTGGTGTGCCATTAGGCAGGAGTCAGGCCGTCTAGCTGCCTCTATTGTTCTCTGCTTCCTGCCATCCCTGGAGGTGTGTGTGTGTGTGTGTGTGTGTGTGTGTGTGTGTGTGTGTGTGTGTGTGTGTGATATAGTAGCAGATGGGGAGGTGGTATACTATATGATCCCTTGTGTGTCAGGGAACATTTTCCCCACCAGCCACAGAAACCCCAAATCCCAAAAGTGTGTGTGTGTGTGTGTGTGTCAGTGAAAGCCCTCATTCCTGACCTGTCATCTCACCTGATTCTCACACACACACACACACACACACACATGCTCGGCTAAAAGTAATACAGGCAACAAAGGATTACTTCACCATGCTCATTATCTGCAGAATTGTGGGCGTTTTTTTTTCCTACTTTCAGGTTGAAGACCTCCTAGGCATGCCACCATGCCCTCAGCCATACACACACACATACATACATACACACACATACACACACACACACACACACTCGCATATATATGCAAAGCCACCCCCACGCACACACACACATTTGTGCTAACACATTTATCATCCATTTTCACTTTCTGTTGGCTCTGTGTATTCCCATGATCAATCATAGTCCGAGTGTTTGCTTTGCTATCGGCCATCTTTCATTGTCACCATCAAAGGACTATCTTGTCTTCTTTGTAGAATGGTGTCAGTGAGTGTGTGTGTGTGTGTCTATGTGTGTGTGTGTGAGAGAGAGAGAGAATTTACTGGGTGTACAAGACTTGAGACTAACTTTTTCCACTTGTGACACTGGTGCTAGTAACTTTTTTGTCGGTGGCTCCAATATTTTGGTCCTGAGACTGCTGCTCACACACTAAAGCACTTTTCCACCTTCACAATATTGCAAAAATCTCTCTCTAACCTCTGTTAATGTCATACTGAGTAGGATTTTGCTGCTTGTGGCTTGTAAACACAACTTTCAAGGGTGACCCCTCCTTGCTGCGGTCGCCAGATCGGTAAAAACCAGTAAAAAACGAGGCTCGTTCCAAAACGAGAGTGAATCTATTGGCGTTCACCTGTTGGAGAGTATTGAAGGAGAGGAGGGGATGAAGAGACGCAGAGTCTGTTTTCTGTTGGACAGGTAGGAGCCGGTTAGCTTAAGCCGCTTTTCCACCGCATGGTACCGGCTCAACTCGACTCGACTCTACTCGCCTTTTTTGGTTTTCCATTGGGCAAGTGCCAGGTACCAGGTACCATTTTACCTGGTACCTGGTTCTTTGTGGGGCACATTGAGGGGGTACTATCTGCAGTGGAAAACCAAGTGGTACTACCAAGAGCGAGGAGAGTCGAGTCGAGGCGAGTTCCATGTGGTGGAAAAGCGGCTTTAGCTATCAGCTTTTCAGCTTCACAACGAAGCTACGCTAACGGTAGCTAGCTGCCAGCTCACGACACACACTAGCTCTGACCAGTTAGGCTACTCTGTTTTAGAGTTCGCAGCCAGCGAGGCTTTTAGATATAAAAGGATTCAGCCGTGGTTTTGGTTGCAGGACTCACCTGCTGCCAACAGGTCGACACCCAGAAATGTCCCGAACTTTCAGAAATAATAAAATCCAGGCAGAAGGCAGCAGGCTCTCTGCAGACACGCACACTGTCACACACTACCAGTGGGAACTTAAGTCATTATTGAGTAAATGAGTTCATGCTATTTCAAGGGGGAAAATCCTGCTCAGTATGTCTTTAAATATGTCTGACTCTGAAACCCTTGCACATGCATTTGTTTCATCGACTCCATTACTGTAAAGTCCTGTTGTGTGGCCTCCCACACTGCAGCATTAAAAACTCGCACAAAATGCTGCTGCTAGAATACTAGCTAAAACTAGAAAATCCGATCACTGCTAATGCAGAAATGGTCATATGGGTTTGCTGGGTCCGTGCATGAAGTATAATTCATTTGCAGTTGTTCACGTTGTATAATGAAAAATCCCATTTTTCGGGGTATTTCCTAACTACATTGTCCTAAGACATGCAATGCAATGCAGTGCGCCAAGCATCAGCTTGTTCCATTATCCAGCTTGTACAATGAAAATCGAACAAGGAAGTCGAGAGCCGGAAACAGAGACAGCTCACCTTCAAAGTAAAAGTTGCGCACTGTAATGTGTAAGAGTACAGTGATTTAGTTTTGGATTTAAGCACTGTCTTTTAATTTACTAGGCCTAGATGATTAGAAGAGATGGTTCATCTGTGTACAGTGCACATGTACAGTAGCTCATACTGGTCCCATAAAATTAATTCTTCATCATAAATCATTGTGGTATTGTTTTGTTGGATTTGTATTCATCAGTGATGGTGTACACAACATGATCTAATTATGTCAGTAAAAAATGCAACAATTCATGAAATAAAGTTAATTTTATTTGTGTATTGTGCCCCCTCCTGCCATTGTTAAAAGCCTATTAAAATGCTAAATGTCTTAAATAAGTGGAGGGAGTTATAAATACCTGCTAACTTAAAGAAATAATGTGTTGAATGATGTTTTTCCCCCTTAAAATCAAATAAAGGATGTGTATTGTTATGAATCATGGGTGGTAATTAAATGCAATGCATTTACAGTAAGTACACAAATAATTTATTGTAATTTGGAATTTTCACTGAATTAACTCAATAACACATTAAGGCATTTTGAAACTGTCTTGTAAAGGAACTGTAGGTTATCAATTTACATTCTAATGTTTCAGTTTGAGGTGAGTCCTCTGAACACAGCACATACAACATGGCTACATTCACAATATGAAAACCATATCTAGGTCTTCAATTTTCAGTACAGTCATAGTGAGATTGTTGGCCTGCTTTCGGAATTCCTTGTATCACATGTCATCACATTGTTTAGGTGTTATCAGACACGTGTTGTATATAAATACAACTCAATGGAACAGTTACACAGCCTGTGTAACTGACTCATTGTTCAAATTCACATTTCTTAGCATCTTATCACTTTTTGTAATACATTAAAATACTTTAAATCGTACTTCTGGTAATTTCCATTGAGTTGTATTTATATATATATTAGAGTTATATATATATATATATATATATTAGAGTTAACCCAATATTAGAGTTCAAATTCCCCAACAGTATATGGAGCAGTTAGACCGACAACATTAAAATACTTCTGACAGGTTAATGCTTCAATAATTTAACACTCTGAGAGAATGAGGACTTTTACTTTTGATTCTTAAGTACATTTTACTGCTAATACTTCTATACTTTTACTTAAGTAAACTTTGGAATGCAGAACTTTTACTTTTTTTTTTTTTTTACTTTTAATGAAGTATTTTTCCATAAAGGATTTGAGTACTTTTCCGCCACTGGGTGTGTGTGATGTGACCTGTTACGCATGCACACTCCCTCATTCTCTCTTCAGAATTCAGACTTAAACACCTCATGTAGGTGAGTCCTTTAGGTCTGAATTCCAGCTACTGCTGCTTTCTGCACACTCAGATGAACTGATTTTTAACTATTTGTGGCACAGATCTGATTTACCAGTAGCCTGACAATCCATTTTTGATATGATACTGTCTGAGCTGCCTGATACCTGATTGATTCACATTTTTCCTAGTTGGACTCAGTATATTTACATTTACCTTGCTCCTGTATCTGGATTGGAGACACATTGCATTTATACTTTGTTGTTAATGAGGCTAAATGTGTCTCTGACCATCTCCACAGCTGCTCAGTGCTGGCTACATGTACACCTGGGGCCGGATTCACAAAACCCTCTTAAGAAAAAAAATCTTCTCAAGTGCCATTTTTTTCTTAACTTTAGTCTTAAGAAAAAAAATAGGAAAAAATGCTATTCTCAAAAACAGTTCTTATATATTTTCTTCTTATGTTTCTTCTTAAGAAAAAACTCAGGAATAAATAGTATTATTGAAATGAAAGTTGTCAAATTTGTTCTTGATTTTTTTCTTAACTTTAAGACGGCCCTTCACCTGTCTTAAAACTCCTACAGTGAAAAGGTAAGCCTCTAATATCATATATTTAAACACATTTTAGACAAGTAGGTTATAGTTCAAAGTCTTCATAGGTTCCCCTACACCTAACATTAAGATGAACATTTATTGTAAAGCTTTATTTGGTGTAGGGCCAGGTAGGCCTCTGTCTCATGTCTGTTGAAAATAAGCTGCAAATTTTACAGTTACCAACAGCAACCAATGTTTAAATCTTTTCATATACTTTGGGTTGCCTCCCAGCCTTGTCTCCTAGCCTCCTAGCCTTGTCTCCTAGCCTCAATGGCAGTAAGCCTAAAGTTTATTCACCAGAATGAATTCAGGCCCTATTTTGAGAAGTTCTTAAGTAGGGAAATAGAGAAATTCATAAGAAATGAGACTGTTACTAAGAAAATATTGAGGAATTACACTAAGAGCCTTCTTAAGAACTTATGTCATTTCTTAAGAACTATCTTAAGAACACATTGGTGAATCCGGCCCCAGGATTTGATGCGTTTTTGCTCTATCTGATTACAGACCATTCACCTAGGACTCATGGTCATGCAGGAGTGAAGGCGGTCTATCTGTAAACCAGTTCCAATCATGTGTTCCAACCATGTGTATGCAGGTTGCCATTCCAACCCAACACTACAGCAGCTGCTTTCACTGATTAGTTCCACTGATGAATGTGTTACTGGACTCAGGGAGTGTTTTTTTTTTATTTTTATAACCGCTACCCTGAAATCAGTTGCAAAAGAGTTTTAAGAAGTTTGACCCTTTTTATGTAGGGTCAATATGATTCATATCATTTCATAATTCAGCTTGTCAGCATCGGAGATACAGTCAACCTGCTGGGACAGTGAGTCACTTCAGTTTGTCTGGTTTTTGCTTTAACACTGCTCAACTGAGAGGCCAATCAAAACCCAGAACCAGAATCTTTTTTTTTTTTTTGCCTTATTCATCCTCTTTTCAATAATTACAATGTAATTAGATCAAATGAAAACAGAATTCATGGGGAATTGTGAATTGCTGGTTTATTGTCATCATTCAACCAGTAAATATCCACTCACAGTCAGGTGAATGATTTCACAGCATTAGAACCAACTGTGCCAAATATTATATTTTATTATGGGAAAGGGAAGCCATATGATTTTTTTTTTTGCTGATATGATGATCACTCCCTCTTTGATATATTCTCATGATAATGAATCACTATCATCAGCCTTTGTCATTTCTGAGATATTTGTATCAAGAGACATATGACTGAACAGTGTTATAGTGAGATATCCACCATTTTAAGATAAAGTGACATACAATCAAATGACTGATAGCACAAAATGAAAATAGCTTCAGGTACTTTTAAAAGGATTAGTGGGAATTGAAGTCCTTAGTTGACAAAATCGCAACATTTTTACAGACTGGATGCTCTATATTTTAGAGATATTGAGTGATGTAAAATTCAATGTATTTTTCATAATGGCTATGTAGCATTTTATAAATGAAGTCTTCAGTCGCTTTAACACTATTCAAATGAAAGTAATAATCTGTCCTGAACTGTTTGCATCTTAAACTAAGTGTTGCTAGTATCTTTAAATGGATATATAAAGAGTTTTATTCCAAAATGAGATCGCCACTATATGAATAAAGTGCCAGCTACTCATACAAAGACTGACTGACTGGTACAACAAATTTAAACAAATAATGGTGTTTTTTATAGTGGGTAAATTAAGTCTTTGATGGACAAAAATGAAAACACTTTCACAGACCAGATCCTCTGTGTTTGAGAAATAATGACTGATAAACTTCATGTAAGTTTCTGACTGTTTTCAGTCTTTTTTTCTCTTTTTTTTTTGCCTAAAAATGGATACACAGTATATTATTTTAGAAATTAACTCTTCATATAGGTTATAATGTATATACTGTATCTACATATACATTTACACATACATGATACACTGTAACTTTAACGTGTTTTCTTCTCTTCACATTCTAATATTCCTCTTATTTGTTAGGCTATATGTTGCATATAGATTTTTTTGCTCATTTAATATTGCACATATTTACCATTCTTTTTTGCCTCAGTAAGTTCTATTGCTTCTACTGCTGCTGTGTTGCACACCCTCCTAATGTTGTAATGTGTACTTTTTCCATACTTTGATCCAGACGCTTTTACTTAACATGTTGAATTTATCAGTGTTATGTTTATTTTTATCTTAAGATTAAATTCAAAGGCTTTTAGACTTCGCAGCGCTCTTTCAGTGACCTTTTCGCCAACACCGTTTAGTGCTGTGGAGGGATGGAGGGATGGAGGGATGGAGGGAGGATGGATCCCCCCCCCCCTCCTAGCTGAAAGTGTTTAGATTGTAGCCCTATAGTCCTCTAAATGGAGCGAAACCGAGCGCTGCTTTCACTGTCGGCCTGTGATGGACACCGGCGTGAACCCGGAGACGGAGGGGAGGGGAGGAGGAAAGGAGAGAGAGAGAGAAGGAAGGGTTGAGATGGAGGGAAGATACGAGGGTGGAGGAAGACGGAGAGAGGAAGAGGAGAGAGACTCAGGGAGGGAGAAAGAGAGAATGAGTTCATGTGTGTACATTAGCACAGCCATGCAATCCTCTCTCTCCTCTGCCCTCTATGTGAACTACAGGCTGTCTTCCCCTCCCTACTGTGTGTGTGTGTGTGTGTGTGTGTGTGTGTGTGTGTGTGTGTGTATGTGTGCATAAATTTGTGTTTATGAGTGATCAAGTAGAGGTTCAGTGTCTTGCTCCAGGACCTGAGACCCTCTGGTTACGGGACGGTCTCTCTAACTGCTAACCTTATTCCTGCATTTGTGTGTTTGCACTCTGATATTCTTGGATTGATAGCTGATAGCTGATATTTTGTGCTGATATTCAGTACCTTTTTTTTTTTAAGATTAATTTTTTGCCAGGATAGTCGCAGTATAGGGAGACAGGATGGTACACAATATGAAGACAAAGGTCCTGAGCCGAATTTGAACCCGGGACGACACGATATTCAGTATTTCTAAATACAATTTGACTATTTTAATTCCAAAGAAATACAAAAAACTGCAAATATTCAGTGTTTCCCCAGAATTATATTCTCATAAAAGCCTCTGAAACAGGATTTAGACCAGTGATTCTCAACCTTTTTCATATCAAGGACCCTAATTTAGTCCACATTAGGGCCACGGACCCCCATTTGATGAGATGTTGTCTCTCGAACCCAAATTTGAGAATATTTGTATTGTTAGATATGATTTTGTCCAGAATTTCATGGCTATTTGTATTGTAGGTAGGGAGATAACAGTGAAACTATGATCAAAACAGTCATTCTTCTACATTCTCTAATTATGTGAACTTCTTGTAAATGAAGTAATGCTGAAGTTTAACAATTCATCAATTTGCTGGGGACCCCTTGCAACCCCCTCAAGGACCCCTTGCGGTCCCCGGACCCCACGTTGAGAACCACTGATTTAGACCATCATAAAACTGAAATTGAAACCATGAATACTAATAATATTGGTATTGCTAGTCTCAGGGAGTCAGAGTCAGTTCAGGTTCAGGTCTTCCCATAGACAACCAGTGTGGTATTGATCAAGTCTACGATAAATATGTGATCAATCAAACTGCATCATATCCATCATATCAGAGGTGGACCATGCTGACCGGATCAGATCTGATTTTTTAATAAAATGACAAAATATCACATATCGCAACATATATAATTCTGACCTAGTTCGCACTTCTGTGTATGGGTATGTATGCATTCCTCTGTGACTGTTTGCTTATGTACGTGCATGTACGCTTTCATGTGTGTGTGTCCGTGCATGTCTTTGTGTGTGTGTGTGTGTGTGTGTGATAGTGGTGTGTTAACAGCCAGGTAGCTGTCTGAGGGTCCATTAACCCCTGAAAAGCCCATTAATCTCAGTCAGTTAGTATGGATGTGCTGCTGCCGCCACATACCAGAGGGAAGGCGAAGGTAAGAACATCCTGAGAGAGGAGAGGGGGGAAAAAAAGAGAACAAAAAAATGACAAGGAGAGAGAAAGGCACCGGAGTCACAGAGAGGCCAGAAAAGAGGGAAAGCATGGAAAGAGGCAAAGAGATGAAAAAGGAGAGTGGGGACAGAAACGAGAGTGGGAAGTCAACTTGCAGAGACTTGCTTGAGATGTAATTCATCACTGAGTTTATTCTTGTCAAGGTTACTTTATTGTTGCATTGTAATTTAGCATAATGGAGATATTGATTTGAAAAGTCTGCACATCCTCTGGTGCGTTCACATTTTGGTGGGATGCTCCGACATCTGGGACTTCAAAGTCGGCTGCCAAACAGTGTTGCATTCACATGCTATTTTCATTGAAAATCAAATCCAGAAAACAAACGATAAGCAAACATGGACATTGTGTAAAAGAGGATATGGATGTGGCTTCTTCTTGCTTTAAAAAATGTATGATGATGAGTCTGTCTAATTACCAAATTGGAAATTCTTTTTTGCAATTTATCCGAAATCCGTGTGTCATTCGTTCTTTTCATATTCAATTGAGAATCCAAAATCGGAAAATGAAAAAACAATTCATTATTTTGTTATTCGTTTATGAATCTGATACCAAAAAACAAATAATGGTTTGTTTTTCGTACTTTCGATTTTATGCTCAGATCAAAAACAGGAAATGAAAAAATGGGCGACGGGCCGAACTTGATTTTAATATTTAATTTGTCCGATTTGTGTGACCCGGAAGTTATTGACTTCTTTGTGTGTTGTAGTTATAAAATAACGTACATCTGTGCAATTTTACAGAATAAATATAACGTATTTTTAAACGAAACTACAATACCTGGAAGATCCTGCCGATCTTTCCGGTTGTCATGTCGTCTTCCTTGACAGTTAAGCGTTTAGTTCCTCTGAACAAGATGAAACTCTCCATGATTGATCGTCAAGGCTAGCAAAACTGAATCAAGCTAACAAGACAGTAACATCCGGGTCACACAAATCGAACAAATTAAATTTCAAAATCAAGTTCGGCCCGTGGCCTGTTTTTTCATTTCCTACTTTTGACTTGAGCATAAAATCGAAAGTACGAAAAACAAACCGCTATTTGTTCTTTGGTATCGGATTCATAAACAAACAACGAAATAACGAATCATTTTTTTCATTTTCCGATTTTGGATTCTCAACTGAATATGAAAACAACAAATGATACACGGATTATCCGATAGCACATGAACGCACCATTCCTCTCTGTCAAACTTGAGATGTGTTCCGTGCAGAGACACCCGCACAACAGAATGTACGTCTCCGCCAGAAAATAGTCCCCGAAAAAAGCATTGTTTTACGAACTCAATTCACACATGCGTGACTTCTAAACCCGGGCACGGATGTGAACCGAAGCAGCAGAGAATTTTGAGGTAGATTTATCACCTGAGGATTTGAGAAAAAAGGGAAATTGGGTAATTATTAAAAAAAATCTAAAAACATATGGAATGGTCGCAGTAGTAGTGTAGTAAATGGGCTAAAACATGCAAAAACCCCGGTAAGGTCCTTTAGGATTAGGATTTGGGTTTAGGGTTAAGATTAGAATTTAGGTCAGGGTAATTGTCAAGGATAAGGTTAGGTCTGATCCTCACAAGTATGGTAATACTTGTGTATTACAAAAAGTATAAAGTATGGACTCCACTGCATATAGTCACTGTTTATTTCCAAGGTGATTCAGAGGAGCACATCAGGCAGGAGGACACACACTCCGCTCTGTTGCTTCTCTCTGTTGTTATTTTTTATTTCGGAGGATTTGCTGACAGAGGTGAAAGGCAGGAGCTCTGTCTGTCCTTTCCTCACCCCTCCCTCCCTCCCTCCTTCCTTCCTCCCTCCCTCCCTCCATCTCCCCATCTCATACTGTCATCTGGCCTGCACATGAACTCTGCTCGCCTCCTCACCCCAAAGTAGGAGCATGCCTGGCTGTGTGTGTGCGTGTGTGTGTTTCTCTGCCCATCTAATACAAATAAATCAGACGCAGAGGGTTTTGGGTGTGGATAAGTTAGGAAGAGAGATTGCCCAGGTGATAGGAGAAAGGATAGAGGAGTTGCGTAGGAGACAGGGTGAATAAAGTTGAAGAGGTAGAAGGGGATCATACGTTTGAGGAATAGATGGGTTAAGAGAGAGGAAGAAAAATGGTGCAGCTGCTAGAACGGGAACGTGTGGGATAGAAGGTGGACATCAGGTCGAGGTGGGAAGAGGGCAAATGACGTGTTAGGGCCATTTTATTGAGGAAAAGATAAGGAAAAGGTGCAGATCTGTTCAGAGTGAGGGGGAGAAGGTCAAGGATAATAATATAATTCAGAGGAATCAGAGTGAATTCCTCTGAACCTCCCCCCCTCATAATGAAGTAATCCATGCTTTTTTCATACTTTCATACTTATTATCCATTTCACCCCCCCTAACCTCCCCTGGCATCGCTCTGTTTGTTTTGAAGAGCATGAAGGAGGATAAGAGCTGATAACAGCCCTTCATAACGGACCAGGTTAGCTAACGTCAAGTTGAAACTATGCAAATACAATAGTGGAATTGGAATAAAGTTGTGCATTACTTGCAAACTATTTGTTTTTGTGTGTGTGTATTGTTTAGCTGGTACAGAAATTAATGCTACAACGATCCAGCATTGTCAGCCTTGGCTGCAGTAACGTTCATACTGCCGAGTCCGAAGTGTATGCTACACCTGTCCTTGAAACATGTCCTCCTGTCTGTACGAAATTGCTAAAATTTGTTTCCACAGCAAGTATACCATAGATTTTATCCAGCAAGCTAGCTGCCGACCTTCACCAACATCAAAATCAGAATCTAAATCTATGTGGCTTGTTCGCTTAGCTCTAGTTTACCTGTTCTCTATACTTCATTTTTAGCTGCGACAAGCAGGCGGCAAGTCACTCTGTTGGTCGGTCAGTCAGTCGGTCCGCTGGTCAGTTGGTTGGTCGGTTGGTCGGTCGATCAGTCAGACCACTAAATTTCAAAAACCCTTACTGCGCATGTGCCATTACGGGACATAGCTATAAAGACTCTAAAGGCCAAATTATACTTCCGCGTCGGATTGCCACCGTAGCTATGCCGTAGGTGTCTACTGCGGTGATTGTGCGCGTAGACCACCGAAACACTAGATGGCAGCGTTGTGCTTTGTTAGCACAGAAGTAATAACAGAAGTAGTCGTGTTTACATTCTCTGAAACTCCTGTTCTGGATATTCCTCACCATGACTTCAGTGACATCGGGGAGTCTTTAATTCGGAGATGAGCTGTCGTACAAATGAACATATTTGCGAACCTCCTCAGCTCGTCTCTCTTCGATCTGCTCCATGTCGTCTTCACTATCGGCGGACATCAACCCGATACAGGTAGGAGGAAATACGAAGCGGGCCAATCATAGTTCTTGTGGTCTTGGTCTTGCGTAGCCCTATGCGTGGTTACATTTTTAGGGAGGTGCACATAAGCTACGGCGGCAGCCTTTGTGGGCTATGCCGGCCCCGCAAAGACCTACGGCATAGCTACAGCAATCTCGGAACCCATCGTCTATCGGTCTGACGACAATTAGACTCTGGGGGCGACGGCCAATATTTCGGGGTTTCCGGTGTAGCCAGCGGACATCCGGGAAGTCTTGGCCCGGATGTCCGCTGGCTACACCGGAAACCCCGAAATATTGGCCGTCGCCCCCAGAGTAGTTGCCCCCGATAGACGATGGGTTCAGAGATTGTAGCTACAGTGGTATTTCGACACAGGAGTATAAAGTAGTGTATGTAGCCTACCGTTGGCAAATATCAAGTAGTATGCTTGGTGGCTAGAACTGCATAAGAGTTCCCTTCATAAGCACTCTGCCCCCCACCTGATCTGGATTTCCCCTCCAAACGTCCTGGCTGGCCTGGTCCTTCTCAAATCGCGAAACTGGTCGTAGCTTATCGCAAATTACACACTTGCTTATAGTGGAGACAAATATATATGCTGGAGATGATAGGGGGAAGGTGTCACCAACCTTTTTTTTTCAGGTGTGGGGGTTGATTCATTTCAGACACTGTCAGACTCGCTAACGTTATGAGTAAGCTAAATGTGGGAGGTTGACTCGTCTTCACTCTCCCTTGTTTCTTCGTCAGTCAAAGGTTTTCTCTTTGTCTTTGCTGAAGAAGATAAACATGTTGGAAGAGATTTTTCCATTGGCCTTTCATTTATTCCACCATCTGCCATTACCAGAAACTCTTTCGCTTTAGCTCCGTCTGCGCTGGAAGAATAGTGCCCTCTTCCTGTTTTGTGCCGTAAAGCAATCCAGCAGATCTCCCTCCAAATCCGATGCAGTGACACACAATGTAAAATGCGGTGTAGAGGCCGGTAGAGGAAGGTCTTGGAGGAGAGAGGAAAAGGCAAGAGAAGCAGACAAGAGGACAGGAGAGGTAGAGTGGGAGAGAGAAATAATTGTAGAGAGGATCTAGGGTGACCGGGCGTCCCTCTTTATGTTGTGCTGCACAGCATTTCAAGCCGTTGTCCCGTGTCCCACATATTGAGATGATGTCCCGCATTGTGATTGGCCCTTCAGTCCTCAAAAGTCAAAACACTGCAGAGCACACACAGCAACTTTTAAAAGCCTGGTGCTCATCCAATGGTTGTGAAGTGACCAGTGACAGCTGTCTCTCAAGGGGCTGTGCTGGCTGTCAATCAACCTGGGCGCAGTGGGTCAAGTGTAGACCTATCGTCTTTGCTGGGGACAGGGAAACTTTCAAATAAACACAGACAATTGAATTGGAGGCAACATGGACACTGCTAAAAAGAAGAGAAGATGTAGCTTTAACACTGAATGGAAAACTACATATAAGTCCAGTGGAATGCAATTCGCAAAGAGTTTTTTGCATTCTTTGCAAGAGTTCTTTTTCAATTTCACACGGAGGCGAATATGACATAAAGCAACATAGTGCAAATATATTTAATTTAGCATATTCTTTTGGTCCTGCACATTCTAGACCGGTGGTTCTCAACATGGGGTCCGGGGACCACCAGGGGTCCTTGAGGGGGTTCCAGGGGGTCCACAGCAAATTGATGAATTGTTAAACTTCTCAGATTTGGGTTTGAGAGACAAAATCTCATCAAATGGGGGTCTGTGGTTCTAATGTGGACTAAAGTAGGGGTCCTTGATATGACAAATGTTGAGAATCACTGTTCTAGACTAAGCACTTAAGTAATGTTTTAACATCAGCAGGCCAGTCTGTTTTATAGAGGACTGTTCTTGATGTCTGTTTTAATAGTCAATGATAATCAATAGCCAGGTTGAGTTACCACGTTTTAATAAATGTTGCATGTTGGATGTCAATATTGATTTGTTATGCTGCAATTAGTGTCCTTCTGCAATTACACACAGCATTGTGTTCTCATTGTTTTCTCATCTCATCTTTTCATCTTTCTTATAGCAAACTTCTGACGTGAGAAAATGTTTCTTTTTTAACTTACATAGGCAGTATATCAAAATTTGAGGCTACCTCTTAGCATTGGTAACATGTCCCACATCGTCCCACATTAACTTACTATTTGTCCCACGTTTGGTCTGTCGGCATCTGGTCACCCTAAGAGGAGCAGAAAGGGAAAGAAGAAGCGTTGGAGTGGAGGAGAGGTAGGACGGGGGAGGGCGGAAGCTGAGGTGAGTCTGACAGTCCAGCGGCTCCTGGCTGATTAAAAGATTAGGAGGGAAACAAAAGACGAGACAGACGAGAGACGAAGAGAGAGACAGAGACGGAGAAGCAGCGACTCTGACTCTGAGATATTGCTCTTATCTCTCGCCTGTAGAAGAGAAGGCAGTCAGGCTGCATTTTCAGAGACAGAACATCTGATTTTGAACTCAGGTCTGATGGACGGAGGCTTAAATGGTGAATTTTGACAACTACGCAAAAGTTTGTTCAGTCCACTATTCAACTGAAGCCCCTGGGTCGAACTGTAAAGTTGCACCAGACTTGGTTTCCGTCTTAACTGTCTTTGTCTGTCACTGGTTGCCCTTTTCACCCCCAATACATATAGCTAAGTGCTAGTCTTTATGGTAAGTGCTTGTGTGATGGTAACCTCTAAATGCATTCCAAGGCTTGGCATTCTTTCACGCCTACTCTGTCTTTTCCCTCCCTCCCTCCCTTTCAACCCTTTCTTTCCCCTCGTTTAATAGTGTGATGGTCACTTAATGTTCACCCTTACATACATTCCTCCCTCACGTCTTCACCCCAGCCTCCCTGACTCTTTTCTATCTCCTACTTTCACACTCTGCCTATCATTCTCATTCTCTGTACTGTTTCTGCTAAGAGGTTCACTGTCGCCTGTTTGGGGAGACGTTAGGTGTAACTGTATAGGTGATTCTGGTTGCTTTTGGTTTTGATTTTACACATAAACACAAAATCTGATTGGATGTTTAGCCCCAATTTGACCTTTAACTGTAGGCTAAATGTACTGAGATAATAAACATGTTGTATATATTGTAGTATGGTGCACATATTTTACATATTTCTTATTTCTATTTTTCTTATAATTTCTCTATGCTTATATATATTTCTCTTCTAGAATGTGAGCAACTGCAACGTAACCCAACTCAACCCAACCCCGACTCTGATTAGATCTAGGTATGTAGCTTTGTTTTCCATTCACTTCTAAATACTTACCTTAATTATTGAAGGTGTGTGTGTGTGTGTGTGTGTGTGTGTGTGAGTGTGTGTGTGTTAAGGGGTGGTTGAGGGATTCTCCTTCCTGGCACAAAGAGAGGGAAAAACTAAACCTGTGTCGCAGCGATTTGACAAATCAGACTTTTTATTTTTTTATTTTTTTATTCTTCCTGTGTAAAATCGAATCCAGCCATCTTGCAGATATATGTGAGTCCGAGCTGCTGGAGACCAGAAAGGCAGACATAAAGAGAGAGTTGCAGCAGTCTAAGCTAGAAGCCATAAAAACATCAAAGACTTTTTCCAGATCATGTGAGGATAAAAACGGCTTGATTTTGGACCTATCCCTCAGCTGAAAGCAGCAAGATTGCACAACTCTCTTAACCTGTTTGTCGAATCTCAAATTTGTATCAAAAATTACACCTAGGTTTCCTGCTACTGACTGAGTGCTTTACATTAGCAGACAGACTACCTAATTCACTGTGAATCAGTTTACTGGAGTGGAGTGAAAAGGACCATTTTTGATTTGGCTTCAAGATGTATAAAATTCTGTGATATCTAGCATTTAATATCTGTGAAGCAATTTGTTAGAGTGGTTACTGTTGGTGTTGTTAGGTTTTATAGGCAGATGTGACGCTGGCATAACCGTGTACATTTAAGTTATGTTTGCATTGTTATATGTCCAAGTGGAAACATGGAAATGGAAAATAAGATGGGGCCCAAAATTAAGCCCTGTGGAACCCCACGTGTAATGTCTGCTGTGGATGAGGATGAATTCCCTTGACTGAAAACGCTATATTGGAAAGGTAGGGGTTGAAAAAGTGAAAGCTATATCCCTGATATCAATCCAGTTTCTTAAGTCCACATACTTAAGAAACTGTATTTAGTCCACATTAGAGCCATGGACCCCCATTCAATGAGATTTTGTCTGTCAGACCCAAATCTGAGAACATTTTTATTGTTTGATATGATTTTGTCCAGAATTCCATGACTGTTCCATGACATTTCTTGTAAATGAAATAATGATAATGCTAATAATAAGTTTGACAATTCATCACTTTGCTGGGGACCCCCTGGAACCCCCTCAAGGACCCCTGGTGGTCCCTGGACCCCACGTTGAGAACCACTGTCTTAAGTGATCTAATAAAATGGTTTGATCTTCAGTATTGAAGGCTGCACTGAGATCTAAAATAATTAAAAAGGAACATTCCTTGGCATCTGCTGCTAAAAGGATGTTCGTTACTCTGTGGAGAGCAGTCTCTGTGCTACAAAGACAGTATTTTGACTCATAAGGGATATTATTTGGGTTGAGACAAATGGGAGTGTATCTATGTTCCCAGGGTCCTATGTTCCCCATATTTATATGGCACATAATGGGAACATGACAAAGGGTCCTATGTTCTCAGGGTCCTATGTTCCCCAGTTCTACATATGTGCTCTCCTAGGGTCCGATGTTCCCAGGGTCCTATGTTTAACCCTAACCCTAAACCTAACCTAACCCTAACTAACCATATTAAGTGAATACAGAGCTGGGGAACATCTTCTTCAGGTTCCCATTATGTGCTATATAGAGCTGGGGAACATAGGACATTGGTAACATAGGACCTTGGGAACATAGGACCCTGGGAGAGCACATATGTAGAACTGGGGAACATAGGACCCTTTGTCATGTTCCCATTATGTGCCATGTAAATCTGGGGAACATAGGACCCTGGGAACATAGGAATGACTCTGAGACAAATTTTTCTAAAACCTTAGTTTAAAAAAGGGCAATTTAGAATTGGACCTGTAGTTTGCAGGAGACAAGGGGCTAAGACTAGAAGATGCTGAAACACTGCAGGTTTAAAACTAGAAGAAAAAACAGTGGCCCGAAATGTATTGATAATAGATGAAATGCTTGCACTCATTGAATCAAATACCTCTTTAAGAAACTTCATAGGAGCAGCATCTAGTTGATAGGTGAAGGACTTCATGTGACAGCAGGGGAGAAATGGTTTCATAGCAGAATTACTACCAGTAACAGATAAGTCCCTGCCAGATGGTACAATCTGGAGTCTTATATCCCCAACTTTTTTTTTATAAAAAAAAAAAGAAAAATCCTTCGCACTTCACAATCTCACAGAAGAGGCTTCAATACAGTGATAAGAAGAACTGAGTCTTTTTTTTTTCTTTACCCCAGTACTCTTCTGGTGTTGAAATTGCTGGCTACATTATACGTTGATATAACCCCCTTTTGCACTACTTGTATTTATTTTCCGTTTTTTCTTTGCTGTATCCTATTATTATTTCCACAATTTCCCCACACGGATTCTTCAAATTTCATCTTAACTCAATAACATTGAAAAGCACCCTAGAGTTAGAACGGTTCTTTGAAATAAGGTCAGAGAAATCATTTGTTCTTGCATCCTTAGCTCCACTCTCTGATATTGCGGCATTAAGACCTTCATAAAATTGTATGACACTTGTATGTGTGTGTGACTGTAGGTGTGTTAGTTGCAGGGGTGGGGGGGGGATTGCTGTCCTTCCTGGCATACAGGGTGATGAAACAGTTATATGGGGGGCGGTTACAGACAATGGCCCTTCTTTCTTTCTCATCAAAGGATTGACAACCTCTGAAATGTGGCACAGACCTGTTAGATCCTTTGGCCTCACTATGGCCTCCTATCAAACCAAGAGATAATCTCGGGTGTGTGTGTGTGCATGTGTGTGTGTGTATGAGGGAAGGAGACAGGGAGATGAAGTGTGGATTGAGGTGGATGCGCAGTGTGTATGAGTAAGATGAATGGGCTTCTATGTGTTTGTGTGCATGTACATGCATGTATAGGGGTAGGTAATTTGGTGAATGGGTTTTCTGTGTGTATGCGTGGGCTATGCGTACACCTATGCATGTGTGTAGGGTGAATGGGTTTCTGAGTGTGTGTGTTTATGTGCGCGGCCATTGACAGGAGACATCAGAGAGTCTAGGTTGGCTCGTCAGTCTTTATGAGGCAGGGTGGGGCATTTGGATGCAAATGACGGTGAGAGGACGTAGAAGACGAGCGTTGTTCGCGTCTTTCTTCCCCTTTTTACGGTCTTTTAGATGTTTGATTGCTCCTCGGCTCATGAAAGTGGGGAATCCTTGTAAAAGTTCCAGTGACGTGACCCCTCATGACCTCCTTAACCCCTCTGTCAAGACGTCCAGTCCCTCAAGCTTACCTTAAGCCTGGGTCACACCACAAGACTCTGAGACTTCTGTCCCAACAAGGACATTTCAATGTCAATGGAAAGCTGTTAACGCTATACGCAAAGGGGTAAAGGGATCACACACTACCAGATATTGCCATTCACAAAACTTTCCCATTCGTCCAGAAAAGTTCACTGTACAACTACAAAATAAGTGTTCTATTGTTTTTGCTCCATAATACAGAAGCTACACTTTACATTTACCTTACAATGTATTTTGAAAAGTCAGAGGAAGGTCACCTAATTCATGTTTTATGGTCCTGTGACAAAGTTTAAGAATTTTGGGCCAGGATATATGATATTCTCTGTGAGATTTCAGAGACCCAAATTCCATTCAGCCCCAGATTATTTGTTTTAGGTGATGGATCAGTCTTAATGGGGGGAGACAAATACATTAAAAGTTGGGTCCAAACTAGTATCATGATAGGCAGACAGATTCTTCTCAGAGGATGGAAGACTGAGGGGGTGCCTTCAGTCCAAGAATGGGCTGCTGTGTTGGCAAGAGTGGCAGCATTTGAAAAGATGTCCTATACACGGTTTGGAAGATTGGATGTATATATTAGGAAATGGGGCAAATACTTCACCTTCTTGGAGGGCTCCTGAGATGGGCCATATTCTGGGGGGAGTCGCATGTTTGGTGTTTAGTGTCACAATCTATGCATGGACAAAAATATGTATTTGTTCTGTACTTCCTTGTTTTGTGATGTTTTTTTTGTTGAGTTTTGTCTAGTTTTAACTATTCTGTCCACTGCATATGATGGAATGTATTTATGTTGACAACCAAGGCCAATTGTGTATGTGATGATGACGAGTTGGGGGGTTTAGGGTGGGAGGTTTGTGTGTATACTTTGTGATGCATATATTTTGTATTATGTTTAAGAAGAAAAATAAAAAACTGTTAATTGGAAAAACAATGTATTTTGAAGACATAACATAATAATAATAAGGATAACACTGATGAAGAACTTTGTATGAGAGTCAAAAAACAGTGTGAAAGAGTGCTTCTTCTATTTGGTGGTCTTTGTGAAGGGATCGGAGTATTCAATATTCCATCTTGAAGTCCAAGGCACTTACATTTTGTATGAGACATCTGTCACATCTGCAAGTGGAGTTGGGAATCTTACTGATGTGAACTATGTACATGAGTGGGTGTTGTTGTTAAAAGTGACTTCTCATCTGATTTATTCTCTTTTTCTTCGTCCTTGAGCTCAACTCTGATTGGCTGTTCCCAGGAAGGCTCTCAGATTTCAGTCTCTGCCAATTCATATTACACAAGCCCGACCAGACTGGACTGACCAAATCAAACATTTTCAGAATGTTTCTAGTCGGGCCCTGACCGGTCTGGAGTCGTCAGGAGTCTTGAACCTCTTACCACTATAGGATGATCTTACCAACCATCGGGAATCTTGAGCCATACTATAGGATAATCTGAGTGCATTTTATTATAGTCATTTTGTGACATGGGCCCTTTAAGGTTCAACATGTAGTAGGGAGGGTTAAGGTTAGGAGTTAGAGTCAATCGAAGGTCCTCATAGATAGCAGTACAAGGGTATATGTGTTTGTGTGTTACCTGTATTCCCTCTTTCCAGGAAACATTTAATAGCTTTCAAACAATCACTTTGGACTGAGATAGCCTTGTGAGTATCTCTTACTTCAGTGGTTCTCAACCTGGGGTCTGGGGACCACCAGGGGTCCTCGAGGGGGTTCCAGGGGGTCCCCAGCAAATGGATGAATTGTTAAACTTCAGCATTGTTTCATTTACAAGAAGTTAACACAATTAGAGAATGTAGAAGAATGACTGTTTTGGTCATAGCTTCACTGTTATCTCTCTCATAGAATTCTGGACAAATCATATATAACAATAAAAATATTCTTAGATTTGGGTCTGAGAGACAAAATCTCATCAAATAGGGGTCTGTGGCCCTAATGTGACTAAATTAGGGGTCCTTGATGTGAAAAAGGTTGAGTCTCTCTCTCTCTCTCTCTCTCTCTCTCTCTCTCTGAGTGTGTGTTTGTGGTTGCCTCCTGGATGACCTCTATGCTAATTCACTCATTTTACCCTCACCTTGCCCTTCATTTGTAATTCTCCTGGTAGACTTGGCCCTTTACCAGAAATACATTGTAGAATAATGTGTTATATAGCAGTATAGTATATATTACTTTATGTCAGTGTGTAATGGTATTAGCTCTGAACAACAGGTTTTAAGTCACTCCTAATCCTAACCTTAACCCTACTTTTGCAATGAACCACCATATGTCTAACACACAGTATTTAGTTAACATCTATTTCTCTGTTTCTGTCTTTGTGTGTGTGTGTGTGTGTGTGTTAACGCTGCCTCCTGGATGACCTCTATGCAAAGTCGTTAGTGTCACCCTCACCTTGCCCTTCAGTTGTAATTCCCTGGTATCCTAAGTATTCCCTGAGCCTTAGTGGGAATCGCTGTTACTGGAACTATAGACTGTTACTAGAAGAATAGCCTGCCTGCCTGTGTGCCTGTCTCCAGAGTCCCTGACAGAGTTCACGGTTGCGCTGAACTTTTGAACTTGGCGAGGTATGTGACAGGGCAACAGGCAGCCCGGAAAATCTCCACGCTGTAATCCCTATGGACTTTGACAGCAGTGAAATAGAGAGGATTTCCCCAGCTGGGACCAAGACAACTGCTCCCGCTCCTTGGAGCTGATAGGATAAGGCCGGATAATACTCTGTATGTGTAAACCTACACTGTAAAAAATGACGGCAATGAATAAATGATAACGGGTCGAGACAGCAATTAAATGGAGGTGAATCTTCTGCCAAGCCAATAAGATGATAAATCTTTTACGGATAGTAATACAACTGATAAATAAAAATGACTGACTGATAAAAACTAATATACCTAACATGATGCAACATATCAGTAATAGCACACTGTAAAAAAAGAACACTGGTTTCAGCTAAAAATTATTGACGGTGGTGAAATAGTACGGAAGAGGATTAGGGCCACGTGAAAAATGTATTTGAATTCTGACTTTAAAGTCAGAAATTTGAGAATAAAGTCTGGATTCTGACTTTAAAGTCCAAATTCTGAGAATAAAATCAGAATTCTGAGAATAAACTCAGAATTTGAGTTCTGACTTTAAAGTCAGAATTCTGAGAATAAAGTCAGAATTCTGAAAATACTCAGAATTCTGACTTTAAACTCAGAACTCAAATAAATTTTTCACATGTGGCTCTAATCCTCTTGCGTAAAATAGAGATATACACATGTACTACAAATTAATGCTAGCTGGGGCCAAAGCCACACAATTAATAGTGTATTATATTGTATTGCAAAAACTGCTGATTCTTCAGTTTCAGGTACTGATAAACACATGTCTACAAAGATACAATTCCAAGAAGCAGTACCCCACAATAAAGGGAAAGCACACCTAACTTTTACACTCCTCCGTTGCTGTTCATTCAACAGTACAAGCAAAATATGCCCATGGTATCTGTGTTATTGCCCTCATATCTGTGATCACATTGTACTTGCGCTAATGACGGTTGCTTAGGAAATGAACTGGCTGTTATTGCCGGATATCAGTTTGATGACTGCCAAGTTGTGACACCGTTGCTATTGCTGCTCATATCTGTGATAACGACATACTGCTGAGGAAGGAGAGAACACATAAAGGGAGAGGATGCAGGACAAGCTGTAGCAGAGTATCATGTTAAAGGAATAGTTCACCCAAAAAAGAAAATTCAGTCATTATCTACTCACCCTCATGCCAGTTGAAATACAGGTGAAGTTTGTTAGTCCATAAAACACACCTGGAGCTTGCCAGCACAACTTCGTAGCAGCATTCTCCAAAAATTCTCAAAAAAAACAAACTGAAGTCTTCGGGGACGGATCTTTAGAGTTCCGAAAAGAAAACCTCTGCTGAAGCCAATGATCGCACAGTGAGTGTAAAAGACCGATATTTACACCTTTATTTACCACAAATCTTCATGACAGCCAGTTGTTTTGGGTGAACTATTCCTTTAAGTGTAAATTGGCTATAGGCAGCCAGGTTTGATGGGGTGGGGGCGGGGACCGGGAGAGAGGGTCACCCCTCACAAAAAAGTCCAGTGAAAAACCACATGTGAATTCAAAGCACTTGTGCTTTCTGGACATATGTTGGTTTTCACATGTGAACGATTTTTCTCACGTTGTATTCTGACGTCATGTGACAGTTTTTACTTCAAATGTAAACATTTCAATTTATAGATGAAGTGTGGTTTTTTCACATGTGAACTTTTCACATTTTCACCTGCCATTAGATATGTCAATATTTGTTTCACACGTGAAAAGTCAATTTCACATGCAAAGAGACAATTCACAGGTGAAAATATCAATGGGAAATTTCACGTTCACCTATGAAAACCAACATGTGTCCAAAAATCATGTGCTTTGAATTCAGGTGGGTTTTCACATGTGACGGTTTTGTGTGGGACGATTTTAATGGCGATTCTAAGCCCGACTGGAATCTGGGCTGGTTGGGGTTGTTGGGGGGCACTTGGGCCTGACAGAGGATCCTTTAGTGTGAACGGGTCAAGACTGCCGCTGAGTCTGAGCTGAGTCTGGTCAAACTTGTGTAGTGTGAACCCATCCAAGACTCACCAAGACTGAAATATGAGAGGCAACAGCAGCTAATGGGTGTTTAACTTAAGGGGGAATAAACAGAGAATGAACCAGAAGAGAAATCACATCTTACAACACGTAGATAGTTTATATCAGCAAGATTCCCAACTCTTTCTTTATGTATGCTACGGCAATCTATAAATACGATCTGATCTCATGTTTGGACTCAGTTCTGTGTATGTGTTAGCTCCATTTGTAGATATGATAATGGAAATAGCTCACAATGCATACTTACAAAACCACTTCTAACCTCCAAGTATGTCAATGAAGACACTGTTCATTTTTTGTTGAATTACATCTTGTATTATCTTCAATGTCTGGTCCATTTGCATCTATATCCTGTTTTCTGCTGCTGCAATGACCAAATTTCCCCATGGGGATCATTAAAGGTTCATCTAATCTAATCATTTCATTCTCCAAGTACTATGAATGAAAGGAATTGGCATCTATGACATGGTGCAAAGACATATTGTCAGCTTACAGAATTTCACAGTTCATGCTAATGCACATAGGACTATGATAACATAGGTTGGTGCAAAGAGACAGTGCAAGACATACTATGTACAGCATGCATACATATCTCTCTCTATTTCTACACATTCAGCATTCTGTAACTGTGTGCATTTGACCAGCGTTGCATGCAGTATGGTTGCAGCAGTAGAGGGAGGTGTAGTGACTGACCAATAGCACTTTGGTTCATTAGGAGGCTACACTGAAGAATTCCCTTCTTAACCTGGTTATTCAAGTATTCGAATGAAAACATCATAACTGCTTATACTTTATACTGTTATTTTAGATTTTAAAGAGATGACTTCGGGAAAAATTGTGTTCCTTTGCTTGAGTTGGTCTCTTACCTCCAACTCCATTTGTGTTGTTGGCTTGTTTGACTCGTTCTGTAAAATAACTGTCGGATGTTTTACACGGAGCTGTGAACAGTGAAATCATCGCTAGCAGCTGACCGAGGAGGCAGTGAATCATATAGACACTTCCAGGTCCAGCACCCCCTCGACAACTCTAATCCTGCGTGCATAATATTAAGTTTATAGTTTTTATATCTTTTAGTAAATGGCTAATGGATTTGGACTTGAGGGTTGAGAGACAGTGTGTAGACTATGGATAATGGCAATGACGCTGCAGGGCCTAGACAAGTCTGTCACCAAAAGGCTGCTAAGTGAGAACTCAAGTGCATCAAAAGTGTTTAAAACCACTTCTGCCCTGCTGGTCCAGCATGCAGGACCATCATTACAAACACGTTTCGCAGCCAAGCTTTGTTCAAACAGAACAAAGCTTGATTTTAAACTCTAGTCAAGATCCCAATGTTTACAAAGATACCAAACATGGCATACTGACTTACAGGAGCATATCTATATTCCCGGGGTTCTATGTTCCCAGGGTCCTATGTTTAACCCTAACCCTAACCCTAACTAACCATATTAAGCGAATACAGAGCTGGGGAACATCTTTTTTTAACATAGGACCCTGGGAACATAGAACCCTGGGAGAGTACATATGTAGAACTGGGGAACATAGGGCCCTGGGAACATAGGAGCCTTTGTCATGTTCCCATTATGTGCCATATAAATTTGGGGAACATAGGACCCTGGGAACATAGGAATGACTCCCTTAAGTACAGTGACATGTGTATAAAATGATGCACAACACATCTAGATTTTTGAAAAAAATCAGGCATCTTGGGTTTGAATATTTCACTCAGTAGAAGCAGCTATAGCTTCAATGAAGCATTGGAGCAGATACAGAATATGTATGTCACACTGTGGTACAGTATGGATTTCTTTTATTATTTTGAAGCTACTTAAGAGGAAATTTACGGGGGAACTCAAGGTGCAAGGGGTTAAAAGTAACTTGAGTAATTTTGTGTTTCCCACAAAAACATGCTGTAGTAATATGGTTTGTGCAGCTAAGTGTGTTGTCCATCATTGTTTTGAAAATGCAATCCAACACTATCGCTCTGTTCTTACAACAGTAAGACGATCTCATTTATATCAAGCATACCTAGATATTTCAATTAGCAGCATGTTGTCTGCACATGATGCCGTGGGATTTTTACTTTTTAATCAAATTCTGCCAAGAAATATAAAACAATGTGAAAGCAACAAAAAAAAAGTAGTAACAGTATAATTTTACAAAGTAACAGATTATAGGAATTGAGTAACTAACCCATTCATAGACAGCAACCTGGCTGAATTGCATGAAGGATTTCTTGTACATTTCAGCAAAGTTTAAACTGATACCAGAGTTGATGTGGTGTTGAGGGTTAAGGAATAATACAAGGATCTCAGCCTCCTCCTACTAGATACCATCTGCATATGTATGCCTGTGTGCACATGTGAGTGTGTATTTGTCAGTTCAGATTCACACTGCAATACACTACAAAGTCGGCTTTCTAAGCTCTGGGCTACTGTCAATCTGAAGGTGTTCTGTGTGTGTGTGTGTGTGTGTGTGTGTGTGTGTGTGTGTGTGTGTGTGTGAGGGTGTGGGTGTGGGTGCAGAAGTGTGAATTTGCTCTGTGAAATGTTGGAATACATGACAGCAGGAATGTTCTTCATGACTGATGTGATTAAGCCACAACAGGTTGGGCTTTAAAGGTAAAGACTGATCCATTTTAAATCCTATTTTTCCTATTATCAAGCTCGATAGGATGAATATCGGTTGAGTGGAGAGTCAACAAAGGGTGACTCTTTCACAGTGGGGTGGACAGCCCTCCAAAACAGCATTGAGACCATGTGATATTAAAAAAAAGGCTGTTTGCTTTGTGACCACAGCAAAAAATACATTTTCTCTGTTCTTTGTTGGAAACAAGTGACCTTCTGATGATTTGACAGTTAACCAAGCTTCGAATCTCTTTGATGAGGGTCTTTCTAAATGAGTTGGGACGACTCCTTTAACAACCCCGGTCACCCAAAAGTTCTAACTTTTCCATGCCTACGAGGACTAAGGTCTAAGAAGAGAGGCAGCTATGATCCACAGAGGAAATGAATGGACTTCTGACAATTGGTTTCTGGTGCTACATACTGTCGGCACAGTTAGTCCTTGCTAGGCACATCTAGCACAAATACGTTTTGATGTACCATAAATGTTAATGATAATGTAAAACATTTTTTGTTGCATTTGTAAATACAATAAATTAAAGAACCAAGGATCCCAGAAATGTGACCTGATGATTTCATGTAGAGACACACTGGAGCATCTGTCAGCCACTGCAGTGAGAGTGAGTGTAAACTTACAAATGACTGCAGGTAAAACCATTCATCTCCATCTTGACTAACAGACACTTGTGATAAATAGAGTTTATGTGCGTGTGTGTGTGTGTGTGTACTTGAGTGTGAGTTTGAAAGGTGAAGCTACAAATGTTTAGCCAGTGGAGACACTTTACATGTGTATGTGTGTGTGTGTGTGTGCGTGTATTTGAAAGTGAGCTTATCCAAACAGTAGCTTGACTTTCACCATTTGGTTTGTCTCTAATGGCTGTGGTCTCTGACAGGAAGTAAATGAGACATGACTGTCAGACCCGGGCCTCTAGCAGCCAACAAGTGAGAACTAGCTTAGTGTAGTTACATGCTAGACGTGAGCGTCTTGGCCAATGAAAATATAACAATGAAAAATATAATCCAATCAGGAGAAACAAGCGAAGAGTAGGCAAATACTAGTAGAAACAATTGAAAAGTAGACGAATACTAGTAGAAACAAGTAAAGACTAGACACATACTTGGAGAAACAAGTGAAAAGTAGGCAAATACTAGGAGAAACAAGTGAAAAGTACACAAATACTTGGCGAAACAAGCGAAGAGTAGGCAAATACTAGTAGAAACAAGTGAAAAGTAGACAAATACTAGTAGAAACAAGTAAAGACTAGACACATACTTGGAGAAACAAGTGAAAAGTAGGCAAATACTAGTAGAAACAAGTGAAAAGTACACAAATACTTGGAGAAACAAGCGAAGAGTAGACACATACTTGGAGAAACAAGTGAGAAGTAGGCAAATACTAGGAGAAACAAGTGAAAAGTACACAAATACTTGGAGAAACAAGCGAAGAGTAGGCAAATACTAGTAGAAACAAGTGAAAAGTAGACACATTTAGTAGAAACAAGTGAAGAGTAGACACATACTTGGAGAAACAAGTGAGAAGTATGCAAATACTAGGAGAAACAAGTCAGAAAGAAATAAAAAACTAGCTTAGCCACATGCTTGAGCGTCTTGGCTAATTATGTAATAAAATCCAATCAGCAATAATAGCTCACTACTACTTTAACTTAATAATTAACGTTACTGCTAACAAACACTTAGAAAGGCCTACCATGCTAATGTTACAGCCTCAACAAAGGATAAAGCTCATTTACAATGAAGACTTACCTTATCAGGAATCCAGGGAACTTGAAATGAATCTTCTACTAGATAGCCAAACACTTATACAAGCAGAATTGTAGAGAAAAATGAAATGGAAAAATCAATCTTCCAATGCAGCAGCAGTGAAAACTAGCATCAACAGGAGCATTAACTGGTCTATAAACTGAACTGCCATTTCAGACATATGGCAGTTCAACAAGGCCTTCAATAAATACTACAGACTACAGCTAGCATAAATAAACCTCTGCTGACATGAGTCTTTCTTGCTTTCTCTTTATATTTATCAGTTTCTAACTACTTAGCTGGGTGCGCAGCAGTAGCCTAAGTGTTAAGGAAGTGGCTCTGTGACAAATAAATAAGAACTAGTCAATTTACTTGGTTGAATAAAGGTTAAACATTTCATCTTGCTGTCCATTACTCTTTCCCTTGTTTTGTATCTGTTTTTCATTAGCTCATACTCTGTCCCTCTCTTCCTTCATCTCTCTGTCTCTCTCTTTCTCTCACTCTCTCTCGCTTTCTCAGGATTCAATCATCTACTCTCTCTTTCTGCGCATACCCAGCCTTTCTCCTCTTTTCCTCTCCTTCAGTTCATTCCTTCTTCATTTCATTGTTCAGACCGCTGAGCTCCGTGTGACCCAATTAACCTCTTTAATACACAAAGACTGATTGTAATGAATCTCTAATTAGTTCTAATGAGCAAGCGTGACTGTGATCACTTCTGTTGTCTCCTCTGCTTCTCTTCGCCCCATGCTCTTTCTGTTCTTCACCTCTTCCTCCCTTCATTTCAAGGCTTTCATTCTGAAAAGACATGTCCACTGTTTGAAAAATGCCTACCTTACAAAATGCTTGCCAGCATGAGAATATAACTCTGAATATTGTCGAAATTGCGGGCTCTCTGAAAACACCCTCTATGACAGAGTGACATTTTGTCGGATGCAGTCATTTGTAAATGATGATTTGTAACATTTTAGGCAAATACAAACACTTAGCAAAGCATGTTACGCTAATGCTACATCCTCAAATTAAGCCCACTTACAAGAAATGGCACAACTTATCAGGAAACCAGGGAACTTGACATGATTCTGCTACTAGCTAGCCAAACGCTTCCACAAGCAGTTTGAATTGTAGAGAAAACTGAAATGGGAAAATCAATCTTCCAATGCAGCAGCAGTGAAAACTAGCATCAACAGCATTAGCTGGTCCATAAACTGAACTGCCATTTCAGACATATGGCAGTTCAACAAGGCCTTCAATAAATAGGCTACTACAGACTACAGCTAGCATAAATAAACCTCTGTTGACATGAGTCTTTCTTGCTTTCTCTTTATCTTTATCAATAACTGTAGAGTAAAATGGAATGGAGAAATCAGTCTTCCAATATTGCAGGCATTTTGCCAGCATTCAAACAGTTGAAACGGTGGACCATGATCAGAAGTAATCTACTGATAAAGAAGTGTTAATGTAATAAAAGCAGCCCTCGTCCAGCGTGCTGAACTCTACCTGACCTGTTGATCTTGTCAGCAGGCCTCCTTCAAATTATGAATAATCACAGTGAGCCACTAACGGCCTGGCTAACGACCCCGTTAGCCCGGCTTATCGAGCCCTCCAATGACTCCACAGCAGGGGCCAAGGGGCCAGCAGACGTCGTGCAAACGCAGTTTAAGGAATTAACGCTCCCATTGACTTGCATTGACTTCTCAACCACAGACGCTGTAAGCCAATTGACTCTCAATGACCTTGGTCATCAGACAGTATAGCCGCCCATTGAATTTAAAGGCATCCGGCCGACGCACAGAACACGACCCCTGACTTTGCCTCATTATGCGCTACATGATAGCGTTAAGCCCATTGACTTTCATTTGATTATTCCTTTTGACTTCTACCGACCATTTGTGTAATGTAAACAGCCCATTTCTAGGTCCTGACCAGAGCGCATGCAATCCTTTGTACATTTGAAATAGAGTAATAAATGTCAGGTAACACTTTTTTCCCTGCAAATGATTGCATGCAAAAGCCTATAATGTAATAACTGTCTGTAATGAAATAAAACTAGACGTAATAAAGCCTGTAACAATAAAAAGCCAATAATGTAATAAAACTTGAAACAATAACATACTAGGGTTTTTTTTATTACAGTATTGACTGGCTATTGAACTGGTGACTCGGTAATCATTTTTTGGCTGACTAATGTAATTTATTAAACATCAACCAATAATGCAGTAACACTCTGAAATGTCTTTAAATGATGGATTATATGTATGCTGAATTGAAGAGTGGCTGCTAAAGATAAAGAAATAATATTTTATAGGGTTTGCACCTTTGCTGATAAGCATGCTATACAAAACTGCCACATTTTTGAATGGAGTTTAGTGTGATGTTGTCTCCATGAAAGAGATTATGGAATATGGGTGTAGCTTACATGTGTGACTGGGAAACAGTGTTTTATGCTCACAAGTGCACAATTTTTTAAAATATTTTTTTACATTGGAAACATGAAAGGAACCCCTGTACTGTTACTGTATTCTGTACACACAAATATTTGATTTTCCATACCCTAGCTGTTTATGTTCCAGCAAACTGAATTATGCTATCGCTTATGTTTTGGTTATTAGAACCATTGACTAAGTGTCGTGTTTTTGTACTGGTCTACAATGTAATATGGATTTAACATGAAAAGATGAGTGTGAGGCAATACTGGTCTTAACTGGCCTACATGTTAAAATTAGAAAAACCTACATGTTAAATAGGGACCAGGGATCAGCAAATTGAGGGGCTAACTTCCCCAGCAAATTGATGAATTGTTAAACTTCACCATTATTTCATTTATAAGAAGTGAACACAATTAGAGAATGTAGAAGATTGACTGTTTTGATCATAGTTTCTCTGTTATCTCTCTACCTACAATACAGATAGTCATGGGATTCTGGACAAAATCATATCTAACAATAAAAATATTCTTAGATTTGAGTCCGAGAGACAAAATCTCATCAGTTGGGGGTCTGTGGCTCTAATGTGGACTAAATTAGGGTCCTTGATATGAAAAAGGTTGAGAATCACTGATTTAATGTATGCAACAATTATCAGGGAATTGACCTTGATCATGGCATTTACCTGATGCCCAGTGATATGTTAATAAGGTATAAGACCTCACCATGAAAGCAAACAGACAAAACCTTTTCGGAGGGCAGAACTGAAAATGTCTCTCCTTCTTTTCATCTCTCCGTCTCCCTCCCTCCTCTCCCCCCTCATACCCCACCTCTTACATTTACTCCACATGGCAACAAGTGGTACCGTGTGTAAAACAACAACACCACTTCGCTAGCTATTACATTGATTTACTCCGGGCCGCGTTCGGTTCCCCGAGGGTCTAAATAAAGCGGGCCGGTTTCAAACCTCTTTCACCGGCGCGTTGTAAATTCAGTATAACGCTCACAAATTCAGACGAAAATGGGCTTTGGCCGCGCAAAGTTTTGTCTCCGCCGGGGCGATGGCGAACAATGGAGGGAAGCAGACGCTCTTTAGAACGGGCGGAGGAGGCAAAGTTCAGAAAAGTTCATTCACATCGTTCGAGGGCTGGACCGGCGGGGATAGGATGGCCGGACATAAAGGTGTCAGCGACAATTTACTATTACAATTTGGGCATTTAGCTGAAACTCTTATCCAGAGTGACTCACAATAAGCAACAACAGTTCAGCATCGGTGGATCCCATAATCGCGAGTAGCCCAGTAATAAACAAGGGCCAGGGACAACAGTACAATGCTAAGAACTTGGTATGGAGTGGAGGGGGGGGGGTGGGTGTAAATCAGAACAGCACCAGAGAGAGACACGGCTTGTGAAAGAGGCTGAAGCACATCGGCCAGTGAGGCTGCATTCACACACTGGGTCTCATTTATCAGGCGAGGTGAACGCATTTATACCGGGAAAAAAAAATGTAAAATACGTTTCACATGCAAATGAGACTATTCGGAGTCTTTACAATGATTTGGCATACTTTTTTTTGACGTTTGAAGGAAGATTGGATTAGGCATTTTTCAATATTCTGCACTGAAATGAAGAGTTTCCATACATTCCAACACTGAATATTCATAAAAAATTGTATTACAAAATGAATGCTGGTATTAAAGACACATTATGAGTTGTGAGGCATCTTAAAACCTTTGCTTACAGTAGTTTTTGAGAATCATCCCTGTTTTTGAAATATTGCCGGATGAATTTCAGGAAGCAACATGGATATATAGCGTTTTGAAATGGAACCCCTCCCATACTGATGGATGAGCGACTCCCCGGAATGGGAAAATGAGTGGTTTGCTGTGTGTTAGGCTTCATGCTTCCCCTCCAGCCTGGCAACAACAGGCTGTATCTGCCAGGATTACTGGCTGCCAGATTAAATTACAACATTGTTTCTTAGGTTTGCTGTCTGGTAGGCAGACATGGTGTTGTGGTTAAAGGAATAGTTCACCCAAAAATGAAAATTCTGTCATCATCTCCTCCCCCTCATGCCAGTTGAAACACAGGTGAAGTTTGTCCATATAACACACAGGGAGGTTGCAGCACAACTCCATAGCAGCCTTCTCCAAAACAACTGAAGTCAGTGGGGACCAGTTCTTCAGAGTTCCAAAAAGACCTACAGTATATTTACACCATCATTTAGTGCAAATCTTAACTACAGCTGATTGATTTGCAACAAATAATGGTGTATAGGTCTTTCTATTCACAGTGTGATTGTTTGGCTGTTTTTGTTTTGGAACTCTAAAGAACAGGTCCCCATTGACTTCAGTTGTTTTGGAGAAGGCTGCTACCAAGTTGTGCTGGCAACCTCCCTGTGTGTTATATGGACTAACAAATTTCACCTGTGTTTCATTTGGCATGAGGGTGAGTAGATGATGACAGAATTTTCATTTTTGGGTGAACTATTCCTTTAATGACTGAAAAAGAGCACCTTTCCTATGCTATGTGACCTGACTCAGTCTCTGAATTTGAAGTATACAGTCTAGCAGCAATGGGTCATGAACCATTTTCTACACATGGGGAACAATGCCAGGTTTCAATTACAGTGAAAGGTGGCAACAATTCAAGGTTTCTGCTGGGCCGAGCTTCCTTATATCAGCACAAAGAACTGAAACAACCTCTGCTCTGCCCTGTGTTAGTCTACCTTACTGTACAAAGACATTGTCAGCAATAGGTGGAATACTTTTGAATCGGGTAAAGTCTTGTAAAACCCGAGGTAGAGACGCTGCCAGCTCTAATCACGTGCAGCACACATGTATCCAGGCTACTGGCCTGCGTCCACATTTCTGCTGTGAGTCCATATCGCTGAGTGCCCTGAAACTGAACTTATCTCTATGAACTCTGGTTCACCCTCTCTGTCTGCTCATCTGCCAGGGTCATCAGCCCTCCGCTTTGCTTTCTCTTCTTCTATGGATTCCAGATTTCTCTTCTATTTTCCTTTCCTCTTCCAACTTATTGATTCTGTAAGGATAATGGAATGTGTGTGCGTGTGTGTGTGTGTGTGTATGTGTGTGTGTGTGTATGTGTGTGTGTGTCAGGACCACCCAGCAGGAGTGTGTAGAGAGTAAATACATTAACTGTCATCAGCAAACATCTTTACCTGGTGTTCCCAAATAAACCATGGAGTTCATGGCACGCTACTCTCTCTCTCTCTCTCTCTCTCTCTCTCTCTCTCTCTCTTCCAACCACCATTGCACAGCTCACTAACGAGTCTCTGGCTTCAATTAAACCTCTTGTGTTCATTAAAGTCTTAGTCTGCCGCTAATACCGCTGAGACTTCAGACTTTTTCATAGATGAACATTTGATTAAGCTTGATAAATAAAAGCGATCATCTTCACAACCAGTCCAAAGGGAGTGCTGTGACTTTGTGAAACCATAGCATGCTTGTTTTCCATTACTGCTTTAACGTAGAACAAAGTATCAGATCTGGCCTACATAAGATTGAAAATCAGATTTTCTCAAGAACACCATCAAAAGGGAAGAGCAGCCCGCAAACCAGCCGGTTAAGGCTTCAAACCTCATGAAAAGACATGACGAAGACACAAGATGTTGAGATAGTAAAAAAAAAAAAGAAAGGTTCTTTGAATTTCCTTCAGCTGGCCTGCAATTAAACCCCTGAAGGGATTGTGTCATGTTTTACTGGACTAGGTCTTTGCTTTAGTATTGTATTTGTTTCTTGTTGTGGATTCTTCATGTTGATCTGTATTGATCTGTATTTTATCATGTCTGAAGTCTATCTGGTTAATTGGACTTTTTACATAGGTGTAGGCTATTGCTCTGTATAGTTGTCTACCTATGGACAGCAGTCCTGTCAATGAACTCTAGACACCTGGGGTCTATCTCAATATGTGTCCTCCTGTCCTCCATGACGTGTTTGACGTAATATCTAACAGCTGAAGTACGATTCCAAAAGAAAAGAATGCGATAAAGATCCCAGTGGTTTACTTGCCAGCTGAGGATGCATTGGACGCCGACTCGACTGATGAGAACGAATGGAAAGCCCTGAGATTCATCAAGAGAATGACACATCACATCCAAACGCTGCTACAGTCTGTAGCAGTCTGTAGAGACAGGTGAAACAGATGGGGAAATGGGCAGCTGTGTGTCTAAATTGATTATGCCCAGCACACAGTCCATCTCAAACTGTAAAGATGTTCTCATGTTCTTCATCTCAAACTGCGAAGATGTTTTCTGTTCTTCATCTCAAACTGGAAAGATGTTCTCTGTTCTTCATCTCAAACTGGAAAGATGTTTTCTGTTCATCTCAAACTGGAAAGATGTTCTCTGTTCTTCATCTCAAACTGTGAAGATGTTTTCTGTTCATCTCAAACTGGAAGGATGTTCTCTGTTCTTCATCTCAAACTGGAAAGATGTTCTCATGTTCTTCATCTCAAACTGGAAAGATATTCTCATGTTCTTCAGCCCATCTCAAACTGTAAAGATGTCCTCCAGCCCATCTCAAACTGTAAGGATGTTCTTATGTTCTTCAGTCCATCTCAAACTGTAAGGATGTTCTCATGTTCTTCAGTCCATCTCAAACTGTAAGGATGTGCTCATGTTCTTCAGCCCATCTCAAACTGTAAAGGCGTTCTCTGTTCTTAATCTCAAACTGGAAGATATTCTGATGATCTTCACTCCACCTCAAACTGCAAACTTCTGTCCTTCAGTCCATCTCAAACTGTAAAGATGCTTCTCTGTGCTCTTGTACTTGACAAGTTTGTTCTCTCCAAAACAACTTGGGAAGAACGTTTTCCACAAGGACACAAGAATCAACTCTGAGTTCTTGGATTTGAGATTCACCTCTGTACTCAGTTAAACTCTAGGCATGTATCCCTTGTGTAGCCTACTTAAAGAAACCGTGTGCACAAATATGGTGCATTTGTTGCACCATATCAAATTGGGCCATCATTTGTCATCCGACTTATCGATCAATTTCTTCATTATAGAGCTACTTAGGTCTTGCTTACCTGGATGCAGCTCTCCGGACTGAATTGGATTTTTTGGAGAAACCCCAAAAGCACCCAAAGAATATTTAACTTTTCTATTTACTTTTCAGTTTATCCACGACCTGACAACTTTCACTGTTTATTTTGCACTACTTTACACAGTGGTGCATGTAGAGAGGAAACAAGGAAGCACTAAAGCAACAGCCAAGGTAGCATCAAAAATGTATGACAAAGGCATGACTGAAGATAGCTTTCAGTTACATCTCGATACCAACATACTGTATCTCATTACAGAGTAAGGAATGTGTTGGAAAAAAACATGCTTTGGGTGCTTTGGGGTTGGAGAGTCCATTGATCCTATAGGACTCTATTGGAGAGCCACACCCATGCAAGCAGGGATGTAAGTAGAATCGGTATGATGGAAAATGATGAGTTTTGCATCAGTGCCCCTTTGTTGAGGTTTGATGCCCTAACTGGCTGATGTGAAGGCTCCTTTTCCCTTCTGATTGTGCTTTTGAACCAACACATCCAAAGTAATCACTAGTGTCTTAGTCAACACATGCACAGTATCAAATACTTTTATTCACCATTTCTATATAAAGACAGCTTTTCTCCTTTAGCTCAAGCACTGAAGTCTTGGCTCATGATTGCTGAGATTATGTAATAATATTCTTGTGCTGCATGAAGACCAATGCAACAGCTTATAGCAACAGTTGTTGCTGATGCACTAAACTACTTAAACCCAATTTATATTCAAATGACAAAACCAGGATTCTCCACAAAAAACATTTTATTAAATAAAAGGCCCATACAATATAACATATGTCACTTAAATAAGTTGGGGTAAGATACAAAAGCTATATAAACAGACTCTACATTACAAATGTACATCCATCCCATAGATACACCTCTGAGCTGATTAAAAAGTGTTCCATGTCCGTGTATAGTGCCTCTCGTTTTGTTTGTTCATCTTTAAAAAAAAAAAAAGGATATATACAAATCCTGTGTATTAACATATCAAAATATAAAATGTAATATATGTTTCATCTCAATCATCTACAACTGTTCATATGTACAATTCACTTTATGCCAAAAAGCCACATTTACCAATTTGGCTGGATTCACACAAGATCAGAATTTAGATCTTTGTAACAAAGACCTAAATTCAGAAAATGTTTTCTGTCTGCCATGTTTCCCAAAAGGGCCTTAGTACTTAAAACAAAGATGAATCTTGATTTTGTATAGGCATCCTATCACTAAAGCTGTCTTTATCCCATTAGCTTCACAGTAAAATAAAGATGACAAAGCACTAATTACCACTAAAAGACTTTTGGGAAACCAAGCACTTAGCATTACACTGCTTTTGGGGAAACACAGTGCCTCCTCACAATGTTTTAATTTCGTACATAACTGGTGAACTTGGTTGGCAGATTGTCCACGGGATAGACGGTAGGTCCCGTTTTCATAGTGGGTGGCCCGTTTAGGAGAGTCCAGTTACACTGCATCGCCACTTCCACCAGGAAGATCTTCAGGAGGACCTTGGCGAACTCCTTCCCAACGCACATCCGGGACCCCCCTCCGAATGGGATGTACTGGAACCTGGAGGAGTCGCCGGAGAGTTTGGTCATGAAGCGCTCCGGCTGGAAGTCTTCCTTGTTGGGGAAGATCTCTGCTACATCGTGGGTGTCGCAGATGCTGTAGATGACATTCCAGCCTTTGGGAATCTGGTAGCCCTGAAGTAGAGAGGGAAAATCGTAGATGAGTATATTGCGTGGAGGCTAATAAAAGAAAATTTACTCTTTATCCAGGCAAGATGGCTTTTTGTTTGCGGTATATTATTGTGCCTGCTTGCTTTGGACCAAAGAGGATTGTATATCATCATAGCATGCTGTAGCCTGACATGCTGTAGTCAAAGATGTCCTAAAAACACTACTGGCCAATGATAAGCTATACTATACATTTACATTTTTAGCTGACACTCTTATCCAGAGATACTTTAATGAACAGTCAATTGTTTGTGGGAATTGAACCTCTGAATTCTAGGTTAGGATGCTCTCTGTACCACTTCATAGAGATTGTTTAAACTTACGTTGAGTTCAAAGGTCTTCAGGGCCACTCTGAATCCTCCAGGGACTGGAGGGTTGATCCTCAGGGTCTCTTTAATGACACAGCCGGTATACTTTAACTGCTCCAGGGCCTCGATGTTCAGACTCTGTAGGTCCATCCCCTGCTCCTCCTGAACACAACAAGAGACAAAGGGAAGGAATGAGTGAGGGAGAGACATTGGCTTGGTTTTCTGGTCAGAGAAGAAGCTGCTTCACTATTTCGCAGAATTGGGTTTTAGTTCTACAAACATTTCTCAGAGGCAGAGCTGCTCTGGAGACAGAAATAATCTCACTGGTTGAGTTAAACTTCAATGGACGGAGAAAAAGAACCACCATTTTTTTTGGCTGAGACTGAAGCCCGGTGAAAAAGGAAAGAGGTAAGAGATGAGGAAGATAATATTATGAAACCTAGCGTTCTTGTTACTAATTGATAAAATGCAATCTAGCCAGGCTAAGTTATCAAGGTTCGCTAGTTCGCCTAGCTGACCTTCCAAGTTCAAACTAGCCTTACTAGCCTATAGCTGTCCAGGTAAGCTAGTTAGCCTTGTGACATTTTGCCAGTTAGCCACATTTCCCTCCAAAAAAAACAAAAAAAAACTGTGGTTCTTTGGTTCCACCCATTGAAGTTTAACTCAACCAATGAGATTATTTCTGTGTCCAGAGCAGCTCTAGTGTTTGTAGAGCTAAAACTCCAATAAGCCACTCTACCTTGACCAGAGAAGTGGCAGTGCTATATCTGCTACCACAACTAAGCCAACTATTGCCATTACAACTGCTACTACTTCTACCAGTTTTACAACTGTTAAACTCTAAAAAGGGGATCCAGTCTAGTTACCTTTTCCATCAGTTCCTGCCTCAGTCTGTCCACCACTTCAGGGTTTAGGCCCAGGAACATGACCAGAGAGGTGGCTGTGCTGGCTGTGGTTTCATGGCCTCCAAACAAAAGCTCTGTAGCAGACTCCTTTATGGCCTGGAAAGACAGAAATTAGACATACAGGATGAGTTCATGGGCTCTTAACTTCCTGACACACTTCAAATTCCCGGAACATGTGCTTTGCCACTAAATGTCATTCTGATTCTACATGATCTATGAAGGTTAATGTAGTAGATGCAGTGTGATCCCATCATTACCTGCATGCTGAAGGGCTCCTTGTTCTTCCTGCTGCTGTCTATGAGCTGCTGCAGGGCGTCCCTGCGTTTCGACTCCCCGTCGGACTCCTGCACCTTCTTCTTGATGTTCTCCTCGATCTTGGAGTGGATGAAGTTCCTTGCCTTCAGGCCCTGGAGGACAGGACGGATGCGAGGGAGGGAGAGAGGGAGGGATGGAAGAGAGACAGAGATGAGTCACGGTTTATTCAGTACTATCAAGGGTGTATCCAGGTCAACTACTGTTTTGGAGTCCACATTAAATCAGTTTCCAAGCTCATCTGATTACAACTGAAGAAGAAAACCTGACTGTACTTTTGCTGATATTTTAGCAGTTAATGAAAGTATGATTATAGATAAGCAGATTTGTCTAAAAACTACAGTCCACTCCCATATCCAACTTCACTGCAGAGTTTTTGACATTACAAACATGACAAATTTGATGTAACTCATTTGCTCCCTCACCCTCTTGTTAAAGTAATAATCTGAAACATTTTATATAAATCGATGTCTGTTTTGCTACTCTCCATTTTCTAGTTCATGCAACTTTTGCTGTTCTAAACACGTATGATTTTCCCTGTGAAAAATCTGCTGCTGCTCAGGTTTTTATCACTTTAACTTAACGCTAATTTGCTACTCAAGAGGCATCTGAAGTTTACGGATCCATCAAACCATCCATGCATTAACTGCTTGCTTTATTGCAGTCGGGGTGTGTTTGTCCTAACTCGATCCTTACCCTGTACAGCCCGCTGAACGGCACGTCGATGGGAAGCGAAAACAGATTCTTGATCATCTCCTCGAAGGCTTCCACCAGCTCCTGCTCGTCGGTCTTGATCTGCTCCGGCTCGAAGCCCAGCAGGATCCTCATGGCGACGCGGAACATGAGGCGCTTCATCTCCGGGTAGACCAGCACGCAGGAGTCCCTGGCCAGCCACTCCCGCACCGCGGCCCGCACCTCCTCCTGGATGACCGGGATGTAGAGCTCCAGCGCTTCCCTGGAGAAGGCACGCATGATGGCCTGGAGAGGGAAGAAGAGGTGAGATTTAAGCATGAGTGTCAATTCACTGAACGAAGCTATGGCAAAGTCCCTGCATCCAATATCATTTGACACCAAAACTTCCAAACCTGCTGATATCCACTAAATTTCTGACTGACAAGATATTATGATTTGGTAAGTGTGATTGATCAATTATTACTTGTAGGTCACCAAACTATCAGTTTAGAGGGAACTTTCCAAATAAATCTCAAGCAAAAAGTTGAAAAAAAAAAAAGTCTGTCAATAATATGGTGATATTTGCTCCACTATAATGATAAAAAAAAACGATAAAATCAAATTTGGATTCACTTCAGGTATCACATCTTGCTATATTGAATTGGCACACATGGATTCAAATCAGTGAGCAGAAGAAATAAGTCTTTATTCTTCTCGTGGATTTTTAGAAAGGCTAGGACATTTGACAATGTATCAATAACTGAGTTTATTGTAAGTCCATCGAGACAGGCTTATGACCTTTATTGACTGAATTGTGCATAAATTGCATGGCATTGGTTGCATTACGCAAAAAGTTAACTGCATTCTCCAAAGCAGTCCTTAAAAATAACAGCAAGCACTGGACAGTAGAGCAGTCGTGATAACATGACATAGATGTTCTGGCCAAATTTCCTCAGCAGGCAGCAACAAGTGCTTGAGTCGATCTAAACGAGCTTTGGATCGATTTGGATAGATCCGTGCGTAATGGCACGACCCTGCTCTTTCTGGCAGTAAAAGTGCAACATTTGACGTTTTTCATCACAAAAACAATATTAATCCGGATCCGATACATTTTATCTTTCATTCTACTGACTCATGAGCGTATGTCCTTATGATAACAATAAGACAAACAGAGCTGAATCCAAGCCACGCTATAAAACAAAAGCGCACACCTACCTTCTTCTTGGTCTTGTGCTGGGTGCCGTGCACGTTGGAGAGCGTGTCCGAGCCCAGGATGGTGCGCACGGACGCGGGCCACTGCACGGACACGAGCCGGTGCTCACCCAGGAGAATCTGCCTGACGTTGTCCGCGCCGGTCACGCGCACCGTGGGGTTGCCGAAGAGGTGCGTGCGGTAGATGTAGCCGTACTTCTGCCTCTTCATCCGCAGGAACTTTCTCCTCTGCGACATGGCAACACACAGAAACCAATATAGATCAGTATATGCGCATAGCTCAATCGAAACCAATACAGATCAATATATATGCATATCTATATAGAAACCAATATAGATCAGTATATGCGCATAGCTCTATCGAAACCAATACAGATGAATGTATACGCATACCATAGAAACCAATACAAATCAATATAAACACAATCCACTATAGCAACCAATGCAGATCAATACCACTATAGAAACCAATAGACTGAACCTGGCACATCACTAAAACACAGATCTGATGATTTTCAGACTAAACAGGGAAAATCCCTGAGCTGGATCATATAGCCTAGAGTTAAAATAAAATATATAATAGGCTACTCCTATGAATAACCTATCTTTATCCAGGTGGGATAAGCATAATTATGCGCTTTTTAATTAACCTTTAATTAACCTAAGCGCGCAAAGTTTGGCCAATTTGGCAACATAAGGTAAAGACACCAAATCACACTTTCTCTCTGTGCGTAAAACATCCTTGTCCAGGCGGGACATCCCTCACTTTCATCCAGCAATACAGTGACTTAAAAGTTTCGATCCCGGTTGTATCCACGCGGTATGATGGCCAGTCACAACGGCGCAGCCCGGTCATGCATTTTTTTTTTTTTTTTTTTACCTGGAGGATGAGCTGCAGCGTCTCCCCAATGAACGGTAAGCCCATGGATCCGGGCGGCAGCGGGCTGGCGCAGCTCGGGTCTCTCCCCCGGATCAGGTAAACCTCCCACAGCTTGACCGCCACGAGAAACAGCAGCACGGGGAGCACGATGGTGCAGAGGAAGGTGGCCAGCAGCGTGCTCAGAGCCATATCTGCAGCCGGGTGGGGGGGTGTTCAAAAGTAATAGCGCCTGACAAGCAGCGTCTTGTGCTGGGGGGGGGGGCGGGGTTGCGTCTGTCCAGGTGGAGCTCTGTCGGCTACTGAGGCTGCGAGCTGCTCAGCCGATGCTTTTATAGGCTGCCGGGGGGACTCTCGGCAGCCTGTTACCTTCTCCTCCCTCAGATAAATTAGTTCACACAAAGTTCATCTTTAATTGTGGGTGTCACTTGGCCCCGCCCCCGGCCTGTACTGGCTGGCTCGCTCCACCATTTGTTCCAAAGGGCCCCGCGCGCATCTTTTTTTTTTTTTTTTTTTTTTTTAAATCCCTACCTCCTGTTGCACGCGGACAATCCGCGGCGGATTTCACTGTGAAAAGGTGCATGAAGTCTCCACGGCCGCGCAATGGGGAGCGCATCCCAAGGCGTCTTTGTTTGGCGATAACAGCTAGCTAGTTTACACACTCATTTTACCTTTGGCTGTTTAAGCATCCCCCCGGGTTCAGCGGGGAGCGGCGGGGGCGGGGGGGGGGGGGGGGATGTGGAAAACAGGCCCGGCTTTCTTTCGGGGTGAAGAAGTTCTTAATCCCTCTCTATTTTTTTCCCAATTCCTACCTGTTTATTAGGATGTTTTTTATTTATATTCAAAGATATATAGGCCTGATTTTATACATTTTGCATTTTAGAATTAGCCGATTTTTAGACCAATATTGACCAATATTAAAACCGATATAATAAGCATCCATAGTCATTAATGCGCAGTGATGAGCAAGCAGTCAGTATGACTATGAGAGATGAAATGATGATTAACACCTCGGCTGGAAAGCAGCGTTGCCCTCCGCTTGACTCAGACTGTTTCTATCCGTCTATCAGATTGGACCTCATCCTAATCTAGAAGAAGACTTTAACCTCCACTCTCTCTCTCTCTGTTATAAAAATGATATCTCTGCTCGCAGCGGGTTCAAACTTGGGTCAGCAGAGAGAGAGAGAGAGAGAGAGAGAGAGAGAGGCAGAGGGACACACACACACACACACACACGCACACACACACACAAGGTTATCCCCGGGCTAACGCCGCATGAAAAGTAAACACCGAGAGGGCGCTCGGCTCGCTCGCCACACCCTCCCTCTGCATTTGGACTCTTGTTTTTTTACGACCTGCCATAACGTCAGGACGTGTGTGTGTGTGTGTGTGTGTGTGTGTGTGTGTGTGTGTGGCAGGGCCAATCGGTCAGTCAAATTGAGACAGCTTGGCTCCTGCTTTTACAGCGACACATTACATGGATGGATCTGTCTGTCCCGGCTGCGGCGACTGTGCTGTGCGCGTTTCAGCGGGTGCCGAGGAGGGCGCCCTGAGGTTCACCCCGGTGGGAACGGCCCGGCACGGCACGGCACGGCACGGCACGAACCAACAACTACCACTACAATCATACAACTGGGCTGACTTGGATGTCAAATTCCATGACTTTTTTTTTCCTTGACATTCCATGGGGCTAAATCTGTTCTTTCTTCCTCCTTTTGCTGTTGTTTTTTTCCAGCCTGAAAAAAAAACCAGGGAATGAATGTCAAACAAGTTGGACAATACATTCTGCTATATCCCTGTGAAGTAGTGACCCATTTGTAAAATGACCTGATGTTCCCCCGGAGAATTGATCCAATTCCCTGACTTTTCCCTCGAAGTGAAAAATCAAAGTGAGATTCCGCCTCAGTCTGACCCTGAACAGACAGAGAGAGGCTAGACCTGCAAAACAAAGAGTGGGACCATTCTTTCATGTTAATATGTTACTTTGAGTATGAATATTTACCTGGTTGAAGGCAGAGGGTTCATTGGCTTTAGACTCTGGACAGCTGCAAACACGCTAATACTGACTCTGCAAAGGTAGAAATCATCATCATAAGCAGTGGTGGAAAGTAACTAAGTACATTTACTCAAGTACTTAAGTACAATTTTGAGGTACTTGTACTTTACTTGAGTATTTCCATTTTATGCTACTTTGTACTTCTACTACACTACATTTCAGAGGGAAATATTGTACTTTTTACTCCATTACATTTATTTCACAGCTATAGTAAGGCTACTAGTTACTTTTCAGATCAATATTTTATATTTAAAACATTTGATCATCTTTATAAAATAACTATAAAATAGCATTGTTATAGATTAGACTACCCAAAAGTATAGCTAAATTGTTAAGATTAGCTTCACGTTGACAACTTTAAAATGCTGCTTACATGTACATGTATGTCAATAAATCAGTATTAATATTCCAATAATTTATGAAAAATATAACTCTCTAAATGGGGACAGTTTGCATAATGAGTATGTTTACTTTGATACTCTAAGTACATTTTGCTGCCAATACTTATGTACTTTTACTTAAGTAAGATTTTGAATGCAGGACTTTTACTTGTAATGGAGTATCTTTACATTGTTGTATTGCTACTTTTACTGAAGTAAAAAATCTCAGTACTTCTTCCACCACTGGTCATAAGTCATTTTCAGCAGTTTTATACACAATAAATTTGATTTACAACAAATACTGAAAACTGACCCCAGCCACAGAAGCTACAATAATAGATATAGATGCACAAATCTGCCCAGAGAGTGTATTTTATGTGTTATTTGAGATATTTAAATAGGTAATATCAGGTAATGTGTTGATGCTATAAGTTCCTATATGAGTCAGTGTTTCAGAGTGAATGGCATTTCCAGCTGGTCATGCTGTATCTGTTGAGTTTTTCCGCATCACAATGTGAACGTGTGAAACAGGATTCTGCTGTTCAGGTGTGATAAAGGGGGGTGAAGGGAAGTTCAAGTGTAGAGAATCATTCCTAGCTGTTTATAGGTTTACAGGTCCGGGCCGGGGGCCATATAATCGGCCCCAGTAAACACACCGATCACCTGGTGGAGCCTGTCAGGCTTATCAGGCATGGACGCTATCTCCTGCCTTCTGTATTGTCACATGTAGAGTTCTTAGACTTAGACTTAGAAAACTTTAATGTCCTCCAAGAGGCTATTTGTGGTACAACACAGAACATATAGACACATTTAAAGCACATTAAATCAAATAAACAGAAACGACAATAATCCAAATCATCTATACCATCACAGTCCAGGCAGACATTTAAAGTGCATATCGATAACTGTATACCTGACCATATAAACCATTGAAAGCACATCAATAAACAGAAACCACAATAATCCAAAATCATCTATATAAGCCATCATAAATATCCAGGCAGTCCAGGCAGACATTTAAAATGCACGCTGATAACTGTATATCAATAATTATAATAAAAATAACTAGTGAGTATACTGCACATCCCCTATGTATCCATGTATTCACATCCAATAGTCCAGGGGTTCTCAACATGGGGTCCGGGGACCACCAGGGGTCCTTTAGAACGTTCCAGGGGGTCCCCAGCAAACTGATGAATTGTTAAACTTCAGCATTATTTCATTTACAAGAAGTGAAAACAGTTAGAGAATGTAGAAGAATGACTGTTTTGATCAGAGTTTCTCTGTTATCTCTCTACCTACAATACAGATAGTCATGGGATTCTGGACAAAATCATATCTAACAATAAAAATATTCTCAGATTTGGGTTCAAGAGACAAAATCTCATCTAATGGGGGTCCGTGGCCCTAATGTGGACTAAATTAGGGGTCCTTGATATGAAAAAGGTTGAGAGTCACTGCCCTAGTCCATGTATTACCCCAGACTCCCCATGGCTACCACATGTCGGGTATGGTGAGTAGGCTTGGGCTGATATTCAATATTTTCGAATATCGCGATTAAAAAATAAAAAATAAAATAAAAAGTGAATTTTGATCTGGTGGTTTTTATCATTATAGAGCAAGCAGAAATGTCCAGAAATCAACTCAGAAGTCATACAAAAAAACCCAAAACTGTGCATAACCTATGTCCTGGGTTAGTTAGTTAAGAAAGCTGATATGAGAGAGGTTTGAATTTTTTATTAAACTTTGAGCGATAAAATGTGTCTTTTCAAGTAATTGGGTACAGCAAAGAAATGTAGAATACACATTAGAACAAACGGAAAGGTCATATAAAGCTACACAACTAACAATTACATGTTAAATGTATGAATAAAAAGTATGTGAAAAGAATAGATTACAGCATTGTGACTGGGAAATCACAGCAGTAGCCTAGAACTTACTGAGGCAAGGACAGTCATGAAAATGTGCGAATATACAATAAATAAATAAATAAATATGTGCAGTATGAAAAAAGGAAATAATCATTCAAATATCAATATCTATGCAGCTTGTAACAACGGTGCACTTTTTCATGACAAACAACCGCACGTTTGAAATGAACTGGATCGAGTAGGACACACACACACACACACACACACACGAACGCCGGAGAGCGCACAGTCAGCATTAAGCGCTGGGAAGCCACTGTAAACCGAACGCCTCTCGTGTGTGTGTGTGTGTGTGTGTGTGTGTGTGTGTGTTTCTCTTCCCCAGCCCCCCCCCCCCCCGTTCGCGCGCGCTGACCTGCTTGTGACCCTGACATCTCGGTGAACTCTCGCGCGCAACCAAGTTCACTGTCCGTCAAGCGGAGAGAGAGAGAGAGAGAGAGAGAGAGAGAGAGAGAGAGAGAGAGAGACTGTAATCACATGGGGGAACTTTAAAAGCACTGAAACGACATAAAAACATTTTTAATTGGAGCTACACCCAGCTGTTATTGTTCTAAATATCGAATAATTGAACGATTAATGAATAACAGGATTATCAATACCAGTCGAATTGTAGCTACACAGTTCACAAAATAATTAGTGAACAATAGTAGCCTAATCTTAACTCATCAAAAATAATGTCATAATTTCTATCCTATTTGACGTTTGGATATTGGAAACATGAATATTGGGCCCAAATTTATTTCTGAATTTATCAAAAAAATGAACATGAAAAGAGCATGTGCAAATTTAACTGCAAAATTATTAGTTATCAACCAGGACGGGAAATGGACAGCAATCTTAAATGAGGAATGACTCTGTAGATAATTTATAGATAGATTTAGCCTATTGATTAGATTGATGGAATCACGTGCCATGCCAAATAAAGCACTGCTGAATTGGACTGAACTGAACAGAGTTCCAACATAATGAGTTACTATTCACATTTTTCTATGCGTCTTCCTGCCAAAGAAGGCTTAACTATGTGAGTAGAACTGCATTTAGACCAGTTTAGACCGATTTACTTGACTACAAACAAAGAAGAGGTACGTACAATGCTGTCGAACGGCCGCTCCACTCTGCCCGCTGGGATTTGTAGTTTTTACCGTCTGGAGAGTGACGTGCGTTCCCGCCGGGAGGAGGTCAGTGGAGCGCGAGGCTCCTGGTTCAGCGCGAGGTCAGTGTCTCTGTTTTTCTCTCTCTCTCTCTGTATATTCATTCAATTCAACGGCGCTTTATCATCATGAGGCCGTTATTCCATACGTTGCCACATATAAAAATGAATTTGCATCACTACAAAGGAATAACAGCCTAATAAAAGAGCAGATTAACTCTCTCCAATGACAATATAGTTTAAAATATGAGGCTATATAGGCCTACTAGCTACAATGGCAAGGCTACTGTGTAACATTAGCTTAAACTATATTATCTACAGTGACAATATAGGCTACTGTAGCTACTATCTGTACTGTCCATGTGTGACAACAATAACTTCTCACTCTTATGTCTTCTTAACTCTTACCTCTACGAACCAGTAATCCCATAAAATAACCTTACATTTACATGAATTCACCCCATACTTCATGCAAAAGCCCCTTAAAATGAGTTAAGGGAGTTATTAATGGAGGAAACCACCTTAAACACCCCTTCAATCCATGTAAAATTCAATGTGAAATTCAGGGAGACAGGAACTTTCCGAGAATAGGTCATAACCCTGTAAACCTGCACAAAAGGCATGACAAATCCCTTAATTAGTGTCTCCCTGAACCAAATCTCTTAAAACCCCATGATGCTAACCTTTCTTTTTTTAAAGCTATGTTATTTTCAAGGGATAGTTAATGCTTATGGGATGAGTAATGAAGGACATTTCAGGGATAAAATGAAGGGGTTTGATTTCGCAGTGTACAGTGTAGTAGGAAGTAAGATTCAGCCTCAGTCTGACCCTGAACAGAAAGAGAGTGTGACCATCTTCTAATGTTAATATGTTTGCGTATACATAACAGTGGTGGAAGAAGTACTGAGATCTTTTACTTCAGTAAAAGTAGCAATACAACAATGTAAAGATCCTCCATTACAAGTAAAAGTCCTGCATTCAAAATCTTACTTAAGTAAAAGTACATAAGTATTGGCAGCAAAATGTACTTAGAGTATCAAAGTAAACATACTCATTATGCAAACTGTTCCCATTTAGAGTTATATTTTTCATAAATTATTGGAATAGTAATACTGATTTATTGACATACATGTACATGTAAGCAGCATTTTAAAGTTGTCAACGTGAAGCTAATCTTAACAATTTAGCTATACTTTTCACAGTTAGTAAATATAAAATATTGATTTGAAAAGTAACTAGTAGCTAACTATAGCTGTGAAATAAAGGTAGTGGAATAAAAAGTACAATATCTCCCTCTAAAATGTAGTGGAGTATAAGTATAAAGTAGCATAAAATGGAAATACAAGTAAAGTACAAGTACCTCAAAATTGTACTTAAGTACAGTACTTGAGTAAATGTACTTAGTTACTTTCCACCACTGATACATAATATTTACCTGGTTGAAGGCAGAGGGTTCATTGACTTTGGCATTAGACTCTGACAGCATGCTAATACTGACTCCATATATTGAAAACTGGCTAAGCTAGCTAGCTACCTAGATACAAACAGTCCATATTAAATCCAGTGGTGGTATCTGGTCCCTCCTCCCTCCTCTGTCTGCCTGCTGTATTGTTGACCTGAATGGAAAGCTGTTTACTGCCCCGTCACAGTGTTTGATCCCCGCACTAAAAAACTTCTCACTCCAATTGACATGCAGGAAGGAAATCCTCTCCCCACCTCCTCCACTGCATTTACACAGGAGTGCAAAATGTGATTCAGGGGCCACACTCTTTTAACTAAACCATTTCCCCCCACACATTACCGGTCAAATGTGCAATGTATGGTTACACTGTTATATGGGGTTGATGTTGATCTTTTATTAAAAAATGGGATCTGGTCCACTTGATATGATGGATATGATGCAGTTTGATTGATTGTATAATTGATCAATACTACACTGGTTGTCTATGGCAGTGATTCTCAACCTTTTTCATATCAAGGACACTCATTCAGTCCCCATTAGAGCCACAGACCCCTATTTGATGAGATTTTGTCTCTCAGACCCAAATCTGACCGTATATTTATTTACAGTCATGGAAATCTTGACAAAATCATATATAACAATATGATTTTGTCAAGATTTCCATGACTGTCTGTATTGTAGGTAGAGAGATAACAGAGAAACTATGATCAGAACAGTCATTCTTCTACATTCTCTAACTGTGTTAATTTCTTGTAATGAAATAATGGTTAAGTTTAACAATTCATCAGTTTGCCCAAGACCCCCTGGAACCTCCTGAAGGACCCCTGGCGGTCCCCGGACCCCACATTGAGAACCGCTGGTCTATGGGAAGCTCTTAACCTGACCTGATTCTAATGAGACATTTTGATCAACATTTTTTTCTATTTTTATTATTGTTGTCTCAGAGGCTTTTCCACTCTGGCAAGAATAAAATCAGAGAGAAAAACAGACGATTTGAAAACAAAATTAAAGATCTTGAATATCAGCGGAAAAAAATCAGCTGTTGGCAGCTTTATTCTGAAAATATCATCTCATATAGTTCTGCTCTATAACATCTGATCATTCTGACCAGTTTGGGGGACATGATCATCGTGAAAAATAACCTTTACATTTTTTTCCTTTTCTTCTCATCTGAGGAAATATTTAATATTTAACATATAAAGCACATTTTTCATATTTTTGGTATATTTTCATATACATATTCTGAGTTCAATCTTTATCTCAGTAAATTGTACTGCTGTTATTTTGCACACCATCTTAATGCTGTAATCCAGACCTTCCCATACGTTTCATCCATACATTCTACTTAACATTGTGTACATTTGTGTACAGTATGTTTATATATTCCGGCTTTGCTAAATTGATATATATTCTATTCTTCTTTGCTGTATTCTATTACTAGTTGCTGCTGCAGTGGCCAATAAACCAATAAAACCAATCAAAACTGCCTTTCTCTCCCTAACTGATATCCCATTGGATACTTTTAAATAATCCTTCCCCACGTTATGTCCCGCCCCAATATCCTGTTTCAACAGGAAATACATCATATTAAGGAAGCAAATTTCTTGTAAAGTCCTAAATGAGAGGAGAGGGATGAAGGAAAGAGGGATACAGAGAGATGGATGGATGGATAGATGGGATGAAAGAGCAAAGATCAAAACAGTCATATTTCAACTTTGACAGAGCAAATGTGGATTTTCTAAACATACACAGATATTAAGTAGAAATGTATGAAATGTGTTAAAAACAGGATGTGTAAAATAACAGTAGGGTCAATAATAGCAGAATTTACTAAGACAGAAAGATTATATGAGATTTCTGCATGATGAAAAGGTGTAGAATTACTCAAAATTATAATATATACATATACAAATACACATAAATATAATACAGATGCAATATATAACGAAAAGAGGAATATGTGAGTGTGAGAAAGACAATTTGTGAATGATTACAGCATATATAGAGGATGGCACTCACATGACCAGGTCTATCTACATACTGTAACCCAGTGGTTCTCAACGTGGGGTCCGGGGACCACCAGGGGTCCTTGAGGGCATCCCAGGGGGTCCCCAGCAAACTGATGAATCGTTAAACTCCATTATTTCATTTACAAGAACAATTATAGAATGTAGAAGACGGACTATTTTGATCATAGCTTCACTGTTACCTCTCTCCCTACAATACAGATAGTCATGGAATTCTAGACAAAATCATATCTAACAATAAAAATATTCTCAGATTTGGGTCCGAGGGACAAAATCGCATCAAATGGGGGTCCGTGGCTCTAATGTGGACTAGATTAGAGTCCTTGATGTGAAAAAGGCTGAGAATCACTGCTGTAACCCTATGTAGAATAAAGGTGACAATGTTAAATGAGACTAGTGACACGATGTGACAAGACAATACAGTCCAGAGAACACAGTGAACCTCAGAGGGCAATAGGCATGTTTGTGTGTGTGTGTGTGTGTGTGTGTGTGGCGTCGGCAGGGTGGCCGGTACCCAGTTGATAATAGAGTTCTCCAAACGTCTCTCGCCTCATTACATCTCCGGCGACAGGGATCCTGGTGTGACCCGGCATTCAAACACTGACCCGGGGCAAAGTTCACTGGCTGTTTTCCCCAATCTGTGTGTGTGTGTGTGTGTGTGAGAGGTGCAAGAGAGGGAGGGAGGGAGGGCGAACGGATACAAGATGACAGAGGACCTTCGCATCACGCATGATGGTTTTGTGTGTGTGTGTGTGTGAGAGAGAGAGAGAGACCGCTTATCTAGATCAGTGATTCTCAACCTTTTTCATATCAAGGACCCTCATTTAGTCCACATTAGAGCCAGAGACCCCCATTTGAGGGCCCAAATCTGAGAATATTTTTATTGTTAGATATGATTTTGTCCAGAACTCCATGACTATCGGTATTGTAGGTAGAGAGATAACAGTGAAACTATGATCAGAACAGTCATTCTGCTACATTCTTTAATTGTGTTAACTTATTGTAAATGAAATAATGCTGAAGTTTAACAATTCATCAATTTGCTGGGGATCTCCTGGAACCCCCTCAAGGACCCCTGGTGGTCCCTGGACCCCACATTGAGAACCACTGATCTAGATGGTGACCTTGGCTGTACAGTTGAGCAGTTCAGGCTGGATAAAGATGGAGGCGCGCCCATGCAGTCCCCCCTCTGGGTCAATCAGTAACAAATATGTCACCCTGTTTTGACCTGTACTTTTAGCGCCCCGCTCGGGACATTGTGTCATGTTGAAGAAGTGCTGGAGCACAGTGTTCGGACGCATCATTCCAACAGGTTTTGCCAAAATCAGATCAGTGGCGTATGAAATATCGAGCGTGACGGACGAACGAGCGGAGACTGATCCGTAGTCACAATTATTCGTAAACCTATAATTTTCTTCGTACCATTGGCAAAAATTTCCTCAGACCGGATTTCTGTGTTACACTTGTTCAAAATGAAAGGTTCCATAAACATAAAGAAAGCAATTCACTTGAACACAATTCAGCCACTGGACTAGTTTTTTTTTATATATTGTCATAATTTGCTTTGTTTGCGTTCACATATGTGCTAGAAGTGATTTTCAGTTTGGGGTTTTATCATGGAGGAAGCTACACAACCCAAGATGCTACCAAAGTTTAACATCACTTTAAAGCCACATTCCACTTAGTTTTAACATGGGGGTTATTCGGCACTTGACCGCCATGAAAACCAGAATATAAACTACTCACCAAGATCAGATGCAGCAGGACGAGTTTGTAGTGTTAGGATTTTTACTTCGCATTCGTTTGAATGAAGTCGCCAAAATAGACTGAAAACTGACATTTAACACGTTGGTGAACAGATTCAACAACAGATTCTGCTTTTAAGACAACAAAGCAGTCCTTGGTCCTTCATCATTTTGCATTTTTATTCTTGCTTTACACTAAAATTAGTATTTAAAAATAAAAGTAGATCCAGACTCCCAAACAGGAACACTCTCTCCTAAATGGTATCCCTCCGCTATGTTCTCTTCTAACAGTAAAAATGCTATTTGGCAAAATTATGTTCTAAAACTTTGGGCCCACAGTCAGTTGAAAATCACAGCAGTGGGATCTGTTGTTGAATCTGTTCATCAATATGTTAAATGTCAGTTTTCAGTCTATTTTCGTGGCCTCATTCAAATGAATGGGAAGTAAAAATCCTAATGCTACAAACTCGTCCAGCTGCATCCGATCTTGGTGATTAATTTATATTCTGGTTTTCATGGTGGTCAAGTGCCAAATAACCTCCCATGTTAAAACTAAGTGGAATATTGCTTCAAGTGAAACAATTAACAGGTAGCGCATAACAATAAAAGTAACAAAAGGTAGTGGATAACATTCAGTAAAAGTTATAAAAGGTAGCGCATAACAATTAGTAAAAGTAACAAAAGGTAGCAGATAACAATTAGCAAAAAACAAAACAAAAGGTAGGGCATGACAATTAGTAAAAACAACAAAAGGTAGTGCATCACAGTTAGTAAAAGTGAAAAAAGGTTGCACATAATAAAAGTAAGGAGGCGCATAAAAAAATTGTAAAATGTAGGGCATAACTATTAAAAGTATTACAATGTAGTTCAGAGCAATTCAATTAAATGTTACCTGCTACCTTTTATAGACCAAAGACTAGCAATGTTTTTGCAGTTTTGCCACATGTCTTCACTGTGGATTTTAGAGGGATAAAAGTTTTTATGTAAAAGACAGAAGATTATTATGTAAAAATCGGCTTAAATCAGGAAGTCGGGCTGCAACAGAGAACAACGTCCCATTCCCATGAATTGAGATCCACCCTATCTTTACTTCACAAGCAGACAAGGAAAACAAGTGATTATTGAATGAACATTTTTCATTTTATTACAGCACACAAAATAAAAACAGAATCAGGAAAACATCTCATTTAGGGGTGTCTTATTCAGAAACATAACAAAGGTAAAGCAAGGATTCACTCCAATTTCAAAATTGACTTTTCTCTCCTCGGTGGAAGGCAAGAAAAACTGATTAAGTTTGTTTTTATTCACTTAAAAAGGATCCCTGGCACACAAGAAGACATCGGTACAAAGTTCTTAAAGCAATGTTTTTTGTAAAATCTTGATTAGTGCCATTAAACCAGGAGACAGTTCTAAAGGCTGTAAGGAAGTGAATCAATTATGGGTTGTTTTTGATGGCAACACTTTACCTTCCAAAGAAAAATGCTGTAAAATAGCCACAGACTGAGTCTCCTTGTTCGCTGCAGATCCTCTGTATGTGAATCAGAGCCTCCTGCTCTCACCAGCACAGTTGTTGTTTTTTTTTTAATTCCTGTGTCATCCCACGAGATGATATGACACATTACATAATGAACATAAAAATGGGCATGAAGCAAGGCTTAGCAGGAGAGGGAGAGCTGAATGAGCCATCCCTCCCTACCAGACCAACCACTCATAAGAACAAACTCACAGGTAAGTGTTGCTGTGCACAGAAAACCCTTAGACTAGAGGGAGATTTCACTTGTGTGGATCATTTACACATCTCGGCACTTCCATCAGAATCAGGAGCAGTCAACCTCCAACATAAACTGGCCTCGGAATTCATCGATATTCAGGCCTTCCTCCCCATCTCTTAATATTGATAATAGAGGCTTTGCAGAAGCATTCTAAAGCCCTCTGGCACCCATGTGGGGGCTACACAACTTAAGTCCATCACAAGTACCTATAGTCGGACCATGGTCAACCTTTGCTGTGTGGTTGGTTGTTCCAATAAGGCTGGAAAAATAGCGAATACATCATTTTATAGACTTCCAAAAATCTGTGAAAGAAAAGATTAGAAAAAGGAAAACGACTATGGATAGCCTCAATCAATCGCAAAGATGTAAAGGCAGGCACAAATCAGTACAGGGTCAATCTCGGAACCCATCGTCTATCGGTCTGACGACGATTAGACTCTGGGGGCGACGGCCAATATTTCGGGGTTTCCGGTGTAGCCAGCGGACATCCGGTCCAAGACTTCCTCTTCCGTGTGCCGGTCATTGTTTACAGTCCGATTAGCAACTTGAGACGCAAGAATGGAGTTGGAGTTGAGAGACGACATCTCATATGCAGATATCTGTTTATAGAGATTAGCTGAAATGTCGTCTGGACCTAAAAAACTTGTGAAACAATCTGGTCGTAGACGTCGTCAGACTGATAGACGATGGGTTCTGAGATTGGTACAGGGTGTGCTCTGATCGGTTCATATCTAGTGAGTCGTTTTAACTAGCTGTAGCTTTCCAAATATAAGGCTTGCTATCCAAGTAAGAGTCAACAAGAAATCTTTCTCAATTTAAGAGAAAGGAATGTCTGAATGATTGTTAGCATACTGCTTTTGTTACTTAGAGAAGAAGCGTCACGGATTTTAACCTAGCGTTTCCTAGCCTTGCTAGCTAGCAAGATTGGTAACTAAGCCTACGGCATTAGCATGACTATAATATTACTTGCCTGAACTTTGACTATAATTGCTATTTTTTCTTAGCACTTTTTTATTTGAAAGATTTAGAACACTTCTGCAAAGGGTCGATTCCAATATTAATATGCAAAATGTACACTAAATGAAATCATATTACCTTTGTAAATGTGTATCAAGTATTCTTGAACTCCCACATAGGCGTATTCAGTGAAACCTGAAAATGTTCTACCAAAGTGAAATCTTGCTTTATCAGGTAATTTCATGTTTTTTTTTTTACATGATAGCCAGGAGTCCCACTGGCCTGATGGTAGTCTATGGCTTGGATGCAATCAGAATGCATGTAGCTGTTGTCTCCCAAGCTTCCATTCATTTAGCATTCGTTATGGCTAAATTTGTTTTGTGTATACCAGAGAGAACAACCCGTTCAGATTCCACCTTGTCCATAGTCTACTCTCAGGTCAAAGAATCATCTGACTACCACATGAAAACACAAAACAAACTAACAAAAAATAGGAATTGTCCTTTATTTTGGAGGACGTCTTCCTTGAACAGTTAAGTTAAAATCTTTAGGACCATTCTTGTTGTAGCTAGTTCATACTGGAATGTTGTAAGGGGTCTATGCTAGTATGTAGCATTTCCATTTCAACCATGCGAGCGAGTGGAGAGAAGGTAACAAGTCTTAACTCGCCTAGCTCCTCGCATCGTACTGACGGTGTTTGCTAAGTAAGCAACAAACTGAAATTCAAAGTCTTATTAATTAATTACATATTTATTTTAGGTGTCGAAGGAGGCGCATATCACAGTGTCAACCTCCCATTTCGTTTGTAGCAGACAAACTGCGGTAATATTTTCTTTACAAAATATGCAGTATGTACAATGGCATTTACAAGCAACTATTTAAAAAAGGCAAAAAAAAAAAAAAAAAACTAATCAAGAAAAAAAGAAATCTTAAATAATATTCTTCAGTGCAAAATGCCTGCTGAAAGTATAGCACAGACTCAAAAAAATAACAGAATAGAAACAGTCCGATTATAAAATGTTTTTCATTAGGAGTCATCCGTAGGTACTTGGTAAGCGTCAGCCTGCTAGCAAGGCTGTAAATGAACCGATTCATTATTGCTGCGTTTTGTGGAAAATATATTAAGTATGAGATTCTAAAGCTTCACTTTACCCTGAGGAACAAAAATACAGAATTGGGGATGCAAGTTACTGAATTGTTATATAGATGACTAATGACATAAAATTCCCAATTTGGGGGTTGCTTTCTTGTAAGAAGAAATCAAGTAGTTTGGGTGGGTTATACATGATAAGACTGCAGTTAGCTTTAAGGGTATAATGTGCTTACCCTACTCTTGACATGATTTACAGAGAGGGAATTGGGATCATTTCATGCGATGTCCATTTTGACACATTTCTAGAGTCAAGCCTGTGTTGACCGTTTGTTAAATCCTCTCCAGTTCCTTGGAGGCTTTTGCTTGAACAAGCCCACGGTTCCAGAGCCATCTATCTAGAAAAGGCTGTACCATTACAATCAGCAAAACCCCAACCGATCCCGACGCATTGTGACATAATGTTCAAGAAGCTAATGATACCAACGTTGTTCCAACCGGACACATCACTGTCTCAATTTTCACAGGCTTTGTACGATAGCAGATAGGCAGTTTGCGCACATTTCAGATTATTTAACCGATTCCTATGGTGACATTCATGACCAGAGAGGATCATTAATTGCAGTGGCACTCTTTTACTTAGGGGTGAAGTTGCCCCAGACTGCTGACTTGAGGCCAGCTTCCCCTTCATTCATTCATTTTCTCTCCCTACCTAATCCTTCTCAGGGTCATGGGGGTTAGAATTTTCCAGCATGCTTGGGCAGAAGGCAGATGCCGCGTTCATGTCATGTCGGATTCACCGTAAATACAAGCTGCCGACTGGGGAAAAACAGCCTCCTAGTGGTAATTACAAGTAGGACATGTGGGAAGTTTTTGTAGGCTCCAATATTTCCCACTTGGCATCGTGAATTGCATAAGTGTGTCAACACGGGGGCGGCAAACACTGCAATGAATCCATCGATGTTGGGAGATCGAGAAAAATCAAAATGATCAGTTATATTCACACTAATACAGTCAAATCTACAAAAGCCAGCAATGTCTGCTGTAGTTTGTTTGTGGTTGACTTTAAAGTAATCTGTTAGAAACAACAATTGCCATCTTGGATGTGGGTATTCCAATGAGGTAAACACACAAACGTTTCCAAATTTTGGCAATAGAATGTCATCCTGTCCTCCTTCTTCTTCTGATATGACAAGAACGCGGCATAACAAAGATAGACTCTCACATTCATACCAATGGACAATTTAGAGTCTCCAATCCACCTGACTATGGGGAGGAAACCCAGGAGAACACACAACTCCGCACTCCCCACACATCCTTGACCTATAGTGGGAGTCTGGGGATATTAGAAAACAGACCCTGGATCAGCAATCAAGAGGCAACCTCAGCCCGTTCACACCAGTATCAGTATCTGATTCGTTATCGTTCTACGGAGCGTATTCCACAGATGTTCCACCGTACCTATTGCTCCTATCTCATCATGATTCTATGTTATATTCTCAATCTGTAGTGTTAGACCATGGGTTTCCAGACATAGAGTGTCTATGTACAGTGAATCAGCTCCAACCTGTATTGCATTGTGTGGAATCTCTCTCTAACAATCAAACATCCTTGGTGAGTTTTTTTTTTTTTTACCCAAAGCCTTGGTGAGCTTGGCAGCTTGCCGTTTCTCTCTCCAATTTAAACCTTCACCTGTCAAACAAAACACCCACAGCTGATATGATCTTTAAGAATAACCGCATTCCACAAAGCTGCCCACGCGATTGCGTTACCCACAATTCAGCGAGGTGGACTAGCCGTTAAAGAGACTGTGCTGAACCCCTACCTGCTCAGTCATGAATCTCTCTGTAGAACGACTATGATGCAAAATGTGAGGCAGAGAAAAAAATGACAAACAGCAAGCAAAGCCACCAAGAAGTTGGACAAAACCTCCACCTTTTTTTTTTTATGAACATCAGTCTTTCTAGACGTCATCATCCATTCGTCCATTTATCTATCCATCCATCCATCCATCACCGCTTTAACTCTTTAACAGTGAGTTTTTGCATACATACATACGTACATGACAATATGTAAGTACTGGGACAATGAGTTTCATTTGGTCTTTCTTGTTGCTATCATTGGCTACATTTCTATGCCAGCCAACCCGGCTACTGGTCATACTCTGGTTAAGGTCTTATTCATTTGTTTCCATGAACCTTTGATACCATGTGATTGAGTCTCCCTGATAGCTTTAATATGAGATCCATGTTAAGACGAGGCACCACAGGTGAAAATGGAAATTTGGGCTGGGCATATTATAATATCTTGCATCTATAACTACTGTCATTTTGTAAAATCTACAAAACAATAATCCAAAACAATTAGAAATACGTAATTTATATGTTTTTACATCCAAAAAACCTTATTGGCCATTTTCTCAAAATAACATAACCTGTATGAAGCCCCCTCTTTTTAAACTCAACTTGTACATATGGCTGCCAAATTTAACATGCTGCTTCTCAACAAAACAGCTGGTAATTTACACAGGTTTTGTCATTTTTATTTTATGAGGTATTTTAAATGAAAAAAAATAGCAAGAAGAGGAGAGATTGAGACTGAGATTTTCGCCATATACATAAAAACTGTAAATACTTAAAAAAAAAAAATCACAAATCCCTCTGTAAATTGCCAACTATTTAGTTGTTCATCAGAATGAAACAGGCAAATGCTCTCTGACTTCATCCAGTGAGGAACAAACGTGTTCTGTATTGCAAATTCATGCATTTTTATGAAATATTAGCCAATTTGAATATGTCAAACAACAAAAAAACGAAAAGTCTCTATACAAAAAGTGTTTGTATTTGTGTATATATTCAAGATATAAGATGTCATTCTGACAGGATGAGGGGAAATGGTTTCTCCCATTCACCTGTGGTGCCTTGTTTTAAAGTGTGTCCGAGCCAACAGTAAGCATTGACCTTTGACCTCACTGTCCCACTACTTGTGCCTGTCATGTCCTTTGCTGGCCCCGCCTCCCTCTGCAGCGCTACAATCATTGCACTCTCACAAATGTACAAAACATACTTTGTCTTATCATAGCCATTAAAAATACATTAAAAACATTTTACTGCTCATTCCTTTTTAACATTTCAGTAAACTGTTTAGTAGGATCGTGTGTGTGTGTGTGTTATTTACATTGAGTATTCAGTCGTGTATAACTGTAAGGAGAAGATGTGTGTGTGTGTGTGTTGTGTTTGCTAGGAGTGTGTTCCCTGCATGCCTTGTACAGTGTGTGTGTGTTGTTGTGCCTTAATCTGATGTGTGTGTTTGCCCTGTGTGTGTATGCTGTCTATCGTTCCCTTTTCTGTGCATGTGTATGTGTGTGTGTGTGTGATTTCCCTGTGTGGCTGTTCTGTATGTCTTTGTCATGTTGTCATGGTTCCCCTCCTCTTGTGTGTGTGTGTGTGTGCATGCATGTTCCATCCTACATGTCCATCCTTTATATCTGTGTATGACATGCTGATATCCATCCATTTCACTCCTGTATTTGTGTGTGTAGGTGTGTGTGTGTGCATGTATCTATGCGTATGTGTGTGTGTGTGTGTGTGTGTGTGTGTGTGTGTGTCTAGGAGGACATGCCGTTGACGAGGCTCCTCAGCTGTTTGACCACAGTCTCTATCAGCTTCTGTTTGTCTCTGTCGTTCTTCCTGAACTGAGAGAAGATGTTGTTCTTCTTACTGGTGTCTTTCATTCTGGAGAGAGAGGGAGGGAGAGAAAGAGAGGGAGAGAAGAGGGAGTGAAAAAGTGTTGTTGAGTTTAAGCAAGACTACTAGAGACTATTTGTCTCTCTGACCCAAATCTGAGAATATTTTTATTGTCAGATATGATTTTATCCAGAATTCCATGACTATCTGTATTGTAGGTAGAGAGATAACAGAGAAACTATGATCAAAACAGTCATTCTTCTACATTCTCTAATTGTGTTAACTTCTTGTAAATGAAATAATGGTGAACTTTAACAATTCATCAATTTGCTGGGGGACCCCCTGGAACTCCCTCAAGGACCCCTGGCGGTCCCCGGACCCCACGTTGAGAACCACTGCTATAAAGCGTCACAGACCAAAAGAGGAAAATATCATCGGCGCACGCCTGTAAACGACCAAAGGAAACCAGTGAGGAAGCGGCACCTACCCCCTGTAGACTCTGTACGGTAGCGGTTAGCGGCACACACCAGCAGGCGGGAAAAAGAGAAGAGAAGAAGAAGAATCAGAGGGGCGAGAGAGGAAGAGGAGCAGAGGTGACACCACGCCGGCGAGAGAGCAAGGGAAACAAAGCGGCCGCATTTACAGGCAGGAGTTTGTAATTAATACTTCCCAGTTGAAATTGTATGTGAGAGCTGATGTGATAATATAGGGCCGGGTGATATGATCACATTTTTCAATAGAAGTCAAATCATTATTTCTGTTGATTCTCGTTTCTCGTTACTACATACTGCATATACAGATACTTTTAGAATGGTTCCACTTATTTCATACTGAATACATAGTGATATTTTTATATTTGTAAAATGCAGTGGTGGAAAGTAACAAAGTACATTTACTCAAGTACTGTACTTAAGTACAATTTTGAGGTACTTGTACTTTACTTGAGTATTTCCATTTTATGCTACTTTGTACTTATACTCCACTACATTTTAGAGGGAAATATTGTACTTTTTACTCCATTACATTTATTTCACCGCTATAGTTACTAGTTACTTTTCAGATCAATATCTTATATTTAAAACATTTGATCATCTTTATAAAATAACTATAAAATAGCATTGTTATAGATTAGACTACCCAAAAGTAGAGCTAAATTGTTAAGATTAGCTTCACGTTGACAACTTTAAAATGCTGCTTACATGTACATGTATGTCAATAAATCAGTATTAATATTCCAATAATTTATGAAAAATATAACTCTCTAAATGGGGACAGTTTGCATAATGAGTACGTTTACTTTGATACTCTAAGTACATTTTGCTGCCAATACTTATGTACTTTTACTTAAGTAAGATTTTGAATGCAGGACTTTTACTTGTGATGGAGTATCTTTACATTGTTGTATTGCTACTTTTACTGAAGTAAAAGATCTCAGTACTTCTTCCACCACTGGTAAAATGTTATATTTACATATACTTACATATAGGATATTCTTCATATTTTTTTGATCTAAACTTATGGGCCATTAAGTGCTTCAGGGTGAAAGCTGAAGAAGGTTAATCAATGGTTAAAATGTTAATATGTTAAAACAACTATGGCAGTATTGGTTGAGTGTTTGAATCCCTACTAGCTTTGGGGGTGCTGCTCTGTAGCTGAGCCTGACCTTTGACCTGCCTGTGGAGGGTAATTAGACCAGAGTATCTGCAGGTTTCAGAAAGCCACATTTAAGACAGTAAAGACAAACCAGCCTCTTTCTGATTGAACACAGCTAGTAAAGTTATGAAACTAGAAATGGGCAGAATAAGAAAAAGGACACTTGGAAATTAATTGTTAAGGGACATGAAGTCCAATTGTGTTTAGTAAATCAGATAGGATAAAGATTGTACTACTAACCCTGTTCTGGATTAAGCTACGAGTGGACATGCAGCGCAAAGAAACCTGGCATTACATGGTGAAAGAATAAGACCTCTAAAAAAGGGGATTAAAGGCCTTACATTTAAACCATTTAAGGCTTTTTCAGACTTTTAAAGGTACCCTGCAGCACTTCTGTTATGGTGAAATATATATTCACTTCTCTAGCAGTAGTGTACATTATCAGATGCACACTCACTTCTCCAGCAGAGCCAGGGCCGTGGCTGGGTTCACTCTCAGGTATTTGGAGGTCGGCTGGCCGTAGTCTGCCAGGTAGGTCGACCAGTCCCACACCATGAACAGGTCCAGGAGCTGCACATACACACACACACACACATCACAAAAGAGAACAAAATGGTCAGTATTTCATCTTCAGACACACAACAAAACCTCACTTTAAAATAACAGAGGGAGAGAGAGAGAGACTAAGATAAGTTTGGGGGGGGGGGGGGGTTCTACTGCGAAATGATGAGTGTTAAGTGAGTGTGAACAGGAACATTTAAAATGAGCGCCCCCTCCCTCCAGCCCCCCACGACCCCTAGTTAACCTAATGGAGATTATCCTTTGCACACACACACACACACAAGCTTCTCAGTGTATGCTAATGTCATAGGGTGAAACAGCTGGGTGTTTGGGTCGTGTTGAGGCGTAGTGAAAGAACAGCTTAGTGCTAATGCCATTATTCAGCTGATTGAGAGAGAGAAAGAGAGGGAGAGAGAGAGAGAGAGGGAGATTGGCTTAGCACTAATGCCATTATTCTCACCTGGAGCTAATTGAGGGGCCATGAACAGGCATGTAGAGGACGCCCGAACTCACTTTACCCACTGAGAGGGAAATCGTACCAAACTGATTTAAGTGACATTACAACAGGGTCTTAAAAGAATGAATTAAAACCATGTTGAAATGTAGAAGTGTTGGGAGTTCATGGTTATCCCACCTTTTTAAGATATCGCTACATTACTGTCCGGAACTCGCTATTCAGTCGATGTAATTAAATGGAGGAAGGTATGGAAAATTAAAACAGCAAAAAAAAAATCTGAATAATATTGTCACTATGAACCAATACGGTAACGACAAACATTTTCTCGTTAAAGAGTAACCCCAAACCCACATCTGTGGTGAAGCCTGATATCTAATGGTGAAAAGCAGGGTACTGAACTGGCCATCTGCTATTGGCTGGTCTTTGGTGCCAGGTGATGTCACCTTCTCTAGAGTACAACAGGTGGTGACATCACCTGGCTTGGGGTTTTACTCTTTAAAACAGATGTAAAAAATATTTTCTGTTGCCTTATATGTTGTAGAGACATTTTGTTCACAATTTGCTATCCCATACACCAGCGCTCAGATCTATCCATTTGTCACTTATGGGAATTTTGACGTTCCGTTAACAATGCAGACTTTGGAAAATTCCACAGTATCTGTTAGTGACATGCAGGTGAAGGTGTATGAAAATGAAAATGAAAATGTTTATGTGTCGGATCAGCAGTTGTGAATTGAAAAAACCATCGCTAGTATCCGTCATCGGTCTGACGACGATTAGACTCTGGGGGCGACGGCCAATATTTGGGGGTTTCCGGTGTAGCCAGCGGACATCCGGGCCAAGACTTCCTCTTCCGTGCGCCGGTCATTGTTTACAGTCCGATTAGCAACTTGAGACGCGAGAATGGAGTCGGAGTTGAGAGACGACGTCTCATATGCAGATATCTGTTTATAGAGATTAGCCGAAATGTCGTCTGGACCTAAAACATCTACAAAAAGTATCGATGTTTGTGTATTGTGTGGAGAAACGTTCGACTCTCGCGTCTCGAGTTGCTAATCGGACTGTAAACAATGACTGGCGCACGGAAGAGGAAGTCTTGGCCCGGATGTCCGCTGGCTACACCGGAAACCCCCAAATATTGTCTGTCGCCCCCAGAGTCTAATCGTCATCAGACCGATAGACAATGGGTTCTGAGATTGTCAGTTGGCCAGCACAGCCGACGGTGTAATCCGTTCCTGTCCGTAGAAATACTCCACTGGAATGAATGACGTACTTCTCTCCGTCAAACCAGCAGAGCATGAAGACGTGAACGCAGGAAGGAACTAGAAAATGTGCTCAGTAGAGCACAGACCTCCGCCATGTCTGACAACAAGGAAGTTACGCACCTTTTGGTGATATGCCACGCCCACCACCACGCCCCCTTTGGGCCAATCGACATGAAATGTTAATCAGTTCTTCCTTGGCCCAGAACCAACCTTCATACCAAGTTTTGTGCAAATCCGTGCCCAACTTTTAGAGATATCCTGCTAACGGACGGACGGACGGAGGTGAAAACATTCCCTCCGTGGTGGAGGTAACAAATGGGTGCCAATGAGTTTGACATCTATGAAATTTCAGGATAAAACCTTGCATTTGTGCGTAATATCAGCTTGGTGCTTTACTGACAAGTTGTTTGAGCATTAACTATTATGCCACCAGTTGAAGTGGCACAAAAACATCTATAGGCTACCTACCTTGACACTTGATTTGTCAACTGCATTTACATGTCACATTCAAACAGAGTGGCTTTGGAACAAATAGTCCTGTGTCCCTAGAATGGCCATGCATGAGGTGCGAGGTAAAAAAGCCACAAAGACAAGGAAGTCGTAGCTTGCATGCGACAGTAGACGAGCCATTTCTCTGCGACCGGTGGGGGGGGGGATTTTCATCCACATCCCGCCATTCTGTCATCGCATTAATTTTGACAGACCAGACCAAACAGTGAAGATAATAGTCTAGACCAGACAATGTAATCCAGGAGGGTTCTGCTGGGCAAGCCGAGTCATGTTATCATAATGGTGAAGTAGTAAACACCGCCGAGACAAAAACACTGAGCTTTCTTGGCATCACAGAGAGAGAGAGAGAGAGAGAGAGAACAAAGATGGATAGAGTCAGAGAGAGAGAGGGGAAGAGAGCAAGAGAGAAAAATATTATAAACATTGATGATTGCTCATAATAATAGAGCAACTGAATTGCAAAATAGTGAGATGGAGAGAGAAATGGAAAGGTACTACGCAGTCACAAGTGTATCATTAGATCTGTAGGGACAAATGAGGTATATAGGCATAAAGTGCATATATATTTGTGTGTGTGAGAGACTGATATGTGTGTGTTTGTGTGTGTGTGTGTGATACCCTTTTCACACCAGAATAGTGACCTGGTAATCCTGTTAAACTGTAAATCAACCCTGCAAAACATCTACTGAGAGTCATTAGGTCTGATGATGGCTCTGCATGGTCATATAATGGCCAAGGAATATGAGGCCATTTTACAGGACCAGGAGCACCCTAGGGTGCAAGATGCCCCCATACACACTGCTGGTTTCGTGAACAGCCGGATGAAGTCAAGATCCTTCCGTGGCATCCTTCAAATCGGCAGATCTCAACATCACCGGACCTTTATGGGAAGTCAATTTTCGCCTCCCACATCCGTCAAAAAAACAGCAGGACAAGGCAAAGGTTGGCCCTACTCCTTATTAGACACTTGATACTCATACATTGTTAGGTGCCTCCGTTATTTTGTTCACTGGGATGTGTGTGAGAGCGAGAGGTGTGTATGTGCGATATCCCAACAGGAGGGTGTCTAATAAATCATCATTCCTGTGAGTTATGTTGTGAAACTTCCTGGTATCACCTTTACCTTCAGACAATGAGGCAGGGCGGCGCTCTGAAACCCAAGAAATCCCTCTCTCCTTTCCTTCCCTTTATCCACTTCGGAGGCTCCACTTTGAACGTCGCCCATCGGCTTCTATTGTCCCATTGACTTGCATTGTGTGGTATAGAAGGAGTTGTATCGGGAGTCTTGGCTACTGAGCTGTGCTCCATTGACTCCTTAGGGGTTTGTCAGCAGAAAGCATTGATCTAGTGGAAAGTAAAGGCTCGTCCAAACTACATGATTTTTAGAGCAACTTGGTTGATGTGTCGCTCTATTCTGACCAATTATGGGCATCTATGTAGTGGTCTATATCTACAAAGTTTTGAACAGACAAATCATGCATTTTCGCTGCTTTGGTATTGACTTTCATAACGTTAACATAGCTAGCTAGCAAACGCTAATTAGGTAGCATTAATTGAAAGTAAACAGAAAAAAACCTGAGGGGCATGTAACAACGCATTATGTAATAACACCGTATTATGTAATAACACGACAAAATGTAATAAATTTTCACTTCATTATGTAATAACACCCGCATTTTGTAATAATCTGCCGCATTTTGTAATACACAGCTTGAACGCAATATGTAATAAATGTCCCTGCATTTTGTTAAAAAAATTACTACATATTGGGGTGTGTGTGTGTGTCTCCTGACATTTGTGTGTACCAGTACTTAGATGTTTGTGTCAGTATAACACTGTGTCGTGCAGTTTCTATGTCTCTATGAACCCTCAAGTACAGTTTCTAAGGAATACAGTGACACTTAATGTAGTTTTGACCAATGAAAGATACTAATCTACTTAACTAATAGTATCTTTTTAAAATGAATTTTGAGTCAGTATGATTCATGCTAGAATGCATAAATTAAACATTGTTGTTTTAACGTTATAATGATTTTTATGAATGAAGACATCCATTTTGGTTGGTTATTACATAATGCACCATATTATTACATTTTCATCAAAAAAAAAAGTGCAACTCCCGTATTTTGTAATAACCACCGCAATATGTAATCATTTATTACAAAATGCGGGGAAATTTATTACATATTGCGTTCAGGCTGTTTATTACAAAATGCGGCAGATTATTACAAAATGCGGGTGTTATTACATAATGAAGTGAAAATTTATTACATTTTGTTGAGTTATTATATAATGCGGTGTTATTACATAATACGATGTTACAGGGCACACAGTAGTACGCAATGGTCTAGTAACAAAGGATATGTTTCAATGTTACCTCTTTATATAAGCGTATGTACTACATAATTCCTTGGCATTATAATTACCAGTGGCTACTAGAGCGGTAATGAATACATAAACTGTGACATCATGATAAATTAAAGTCAGTTAACAATGTTGTTCTTGATTCATTAATAAGTGCTTATTTATCAACATATTACTTAATAGTGACTAAGAGGTAGTGAGTAGCTAATATTTCAATAACTACATAATTAAACATTAACTAGCAAACCATAATCTAAAGTGTTATCGTACTTACTATAACCATAATTTGTTTCCCCTGTTTTAGCAGTAAGCTGCTATTGCTCAGTCAGAGGGAGGGGGAATATTCTGTTAACTGGTTTATTTAAGGTAACAGGGAGCCTCAATCGCATGGTATCAAAGGTTCATGTTAACAGATGAACCTGAATAAGACCTTAACCAGAGTATGGGCAATAGCTGGGTTACTGTGGTAAGCAAACGAAGCCGTTTCGAGTTGAACTCTCTCCTATATTTCTGGTACAATCTGCAGTTTCAGCCATAAGATAGAAGGAAACGAAAAGGACGACCTCTGTGTAACCTCAGCCTGTTGATGCCTCACAACCCTATATACCTGAGGCTAGGATTAACATGTCAACCAGCCAGGCTACATTAAAGGGAAGGTGGACATATTTTTGTCTAATGAACTGCGTCACAGGGAACAGAGCCCTAGAGCTGAAAAATAGACCAAATTAAAGCATAAAGCAGATCATTGGGGTCAAAGATACATCTCTCTCATCTCTTTCCATACATTGTCTTATGTGTTTATAATTCATGTATAGGCCTAACATATTAAACTAAATACTTCAGCATGGTCCCCTCTATGTGACCTGGACCTGTTGATGCAGAGCCATGCCTCTACCCCAGGCTCAGATTAACAGGTCAACAGCCAAGCTACATTAAGAGCTTAATGAGACCTATCAACACTTCACATACCACCGACATTTACTACAGAGAGGGAGACAGAGTGTTTGTGTATGTGTGTGTGTGTGTCTGAGAGAGAGAGAGAGAGAGAGAGAGAGAGAGAGAGAGAGAGAGAGAGAGAGAGAGATTGAGAGATTTTTGGGGCAGGTGAACTTTAGGACAGGTGAAAGGTGAAAAGTGAAAAGGTAAGACGAGGTAAGAAAGGTAAGAAGACATGGGCAGTATGACACACAATAAATAGAATGTGAGAGTATGGGATGTCCAGTATGAAGCTGGAGAAAGCTTATACAGTATAAATATGTGATACAAGTGCAGCCGTCGGTGTAACAGTAGTATCAACAAAGGTGTGGACAGATGAGAGGGAAGATGAGTAGCGTGAACAACAGATGAGAGAAGTCAAACACGAAAATTACGAGCACTGGGCCGGGTGAGAGGTAAGACAAATAAAATGTAGAAAAAACCTTTACCTGTCGCAGGTCGATGAAGGCCAGCTGGAGTGTGTCTCCTTGGAAGCCAGGGACCGGCTCGGAGCTGGCGAACACTGAGAAGAAACAAACATGCAGTAAGACATCAGTGGGCTCAGGCCGATATTTGATATTATCGTATATCGCGATATTTTTGTGAATATCGCGATACTTCCTGTTATATCGAATGTGGCCGAATGTGTTGCTTATCACAATTGTACAAGCTTTGAAACGTATAAACCTGTACTGTACTAGCAGCAAGATAGTAAAAAAAATTAAAAAATAAATCATACTACAAAATTTGTCTTTTTAATTCAAGTGGGTTCCCTTTTCCACAATCAGCCCGTTTTTCTGGAAATGAGCAAATTACACCAAATTATACCAAATGGCCATTGTTTTCCATTTCTAGGCTGTTAATAATAATAATTATTATGGCCTAGAAATTCGATGTAATTTGGAAAAAAATAAGAAAATAACAGCGATAATATCGTATATCGCGCTATTTTGGCGGGACAGTATCGAGATATTAAATTTTCTGTCATTTATTACTTTATATATACTAAATCCTAGCACAAAAGGCTACTAATTTCTGACAATGTACTGTATTCAAATGGAAAATAAAAACACTTTGGTTGTGTAAGTGTGCACACTCCTTATAATAGGGGGTTGTAATTGTGTTGATTTAACTAATCACATTCCAAAGCATGTACAAAGCTAATTTCCCTTTACCTCAAATGAAGTATTCTAATTAGATCAATTACAGGTTTTCTTAGTTTTTATCATACGAGATGAGTGGGGTTAATAAACTAGTTGCAAAATTGTTCACTCCGACATAATCTTCTCCTTTTCAATAATGATAGACAAATTAGTTCATCTTCCTCATCTAACAAAGCCATTTCCAGTTCCAAATCAATATCCGCCACCTTTCTTACCTTGATTTTGTTGATAATTATATACAAATTAGTTTGAAAAAAACAACAAATTTAATGGGTTTTCAGTTCAGGCTTCAAGGCAATAAAAACTAGAAAACATCAAAGGCTGTGTAGACCTTTGATATACACTTTGGCTATCAACAGGTAGTTGTATACACTATTACCATGACAGACAGATATTTAACAGTCATTATGACATAAGGCAATTATCATAAAAGTCTTGTTTCTGTGAACATTATGAGATTGGGGCGGTGTGGTGTTTAACCCTCCAGTTATCCAGCTTCTAACTCCAAAACTAATGGGGCTTTGATTGTCCTTAGGCAAATGTGAGCTCAACTAAAAATGCTCAATCTTGTTGTTTGAACCGTGCCTTTGAGTAAAGCATCACTGCCTCTACAATGGATTCCCTGGAGTCAGTGCTAAGATGATACGATAAAACAGACCCTCTGTTGCTTTGTAGGAATTCACTAGTGTCGGTATCACATTAGAACAGAATAGAATAGAATGGAAATAAGATATTGTCTTGTTGTGACATCCTCGCGGTTCCCTGCAACACTTAACTCAGCGCTGAACTTTGGTTGACCCACACACACACACAAACACAAATTCTGCCTAGATGCCTGCGGGCAAGGACACATTACCCCTATGTATCTGTGCATTACTACTGTTACTACTATTACCACTACTACTACTATTACTACTACTACTACTACTGCTTATCTTAACAAACTACACCTATGCTCAAAGTAAAGACCAACTGTCTTTTCCAGAGTGACTTAAAAGGAGTGGGGTTCTATGTTCACGTGGTTATTGATAGATGTACAGTACACTGGCTGTTGCCGGGATCAAACCCGTGACCTTACAGTAATGGGATGGTCTTTCTACCCGCTAGCCCCCCACCCCCGACACCCTTTTCCACAAGTTATCCTACCATCATGTATCGACAGAGAGGTCATGGATTTATGTGAAACTACCTGAAGTGACAGGTATTCGTAGTAGCTTCCCTTTAATTTCTGTCATCACATCACTGTTCCCCTGCCACATGATCGCAGACCACTGCTTTACAGGGTTTTTTTTTGTGAAACTGTCCACTACTGAGATCCCAGTATCACAATAATATTAGGATATATTGGAATTCTTCTTCTGAGTGAATACTAAGATAAAATAAGGTTTGATTAAACTTTATAGATCACGCAGGAGAATGGGTTGTTGCAGATTTACAGAATGTAAATAATAGAGCAAATGAAGGGTATTAAACATAACATGACTGCCAATAATTCACTAGGTACTAGAGATAGATGGAAAAAGGTAGGAGAAAGAGAGAGAGCGAGAGAGCAGATGAGTATATACTAAGTAATCTGCAGGTGTTTCTGTGTAAAATGAAACCCTGAAAGGAATGCCTTATGACCCATTTCATTTTTCAACCCGCACACACACACACACACGCACACACTGAGATGAATGCCTTGTGACATGGCCCAGGCCTGACCTTCATGAAAAGGGACTTCCAGGATTGTTATGAGATAAAACTGTTCCTCAAAGCACCCAGGGCAGGAGAGGACTTTGTCTCCGGCTAGGGAGGGGTTCTTGCTGGAAGCACAGTCCATTAGTTAGCATGTAAACCTCGTCTCCCTCTCTGTCTGATTGGTGAGATTAACCTGCAGAGATCACAGAGACGTCGACTGCAGTGAGAGAAGAGGCCTGCAGCTAGGGTTTAAACCCTAACAAGAGAGGGAAAGATAGTGGCAATCTCTTTTTTTATGCTAGCCAGAAGGACAAGCGTCTACATGCTGATGACACTGTAGTATTTATTGAAGGTCCTTGTTGAACTGCCACTTAAATGTCTGTGGTAGTAAACTTTATAGACCAGCTGATGCTCCTCCTTTTTATTATTACCTCCGCCAAGGAGCTTATGTTTGCGGTGCCGTTTGTTTGTCTGTCTGTTTGTCTGTTAGCAGGATTACGGAAAACTACTGGCCTGATTTTCATCTGACTCACGAACAAGCAATAATAGCACAAACCTTGGCGGAGATCTGCGCTCTCCGAGTGCCCTTCTAGTTTGTTTGTTTGTTTGTCTGTTTGTCTGTTAGCAGGATTACGCAAAAACTACTGGCATGATTTTCATGAAACTTCGTGGAAGGGTGTAGCATGGGCCAAGGAAGAACCCAATTTTAAATTTTGGAGCGGATCCGGATCCAACTCACGAACAAGCAATAATAGCATGAACCTTGACAGAGGTCTGCACTCTCCGAGTGCCATTCTAGTTGTAGTTGCACTAGAAGATTGATTTTCCAATTCCACTTCTCTCTATAATTCAAACTGCTTGTAGCATTTGGCTAGCTAGTAGAAGATTAATTTCAAGTTCCCTGGTTTCCTGATATGGTAAGAGAAACTGGGAAACGTGAGTTTGTTTTATTTGCTGCGTCGCATGTAGTTTTAAATGAGGAAATCCACAACTTTCTTTTAAGGGCACAACGGCCAGTTGAAAACAGGGCATGCCAAACTGGCCGTGTGGATAGTTTATTTTAGAAGGGGCATTACGGCCACACTCCGGGGCATCCATGGCACTGGCCGTTTGGTCGTGGTATAATTCCTGCCCTGTCATGCCTTATTTTCTCATATGTATCTACATGACTGGCGAGGAATATCCCTAGTATATTTTCTGGGTATTGTACCCGCCAACCACTGAGCACCTGTTTTTTTGCTGTCTTCTACCTCAGATCCAAGAAGCGTTCCTCTCTCTTTTTTCAAGATATATCTAACATTGTTTTATATTATCCCTACTTCTCACTTAAGTTTTGACTCTCTGTTTTTCTTTCTAACTCAGCTATCCTCCTCTTTGTCTCTCCACCTTCCACCTGTCACATCCATTTGCTCCACTGAAGTAAAAAGGACATGAACTCAGGAGGCAGGAAGTCACAAAGGAGCTTCAAACAAAACACACCCTTCTCGTAGTTCAAGACTATTAGAGTTGAACAGGCACCTGCTTAATTTACACTGTCAGTTCATGCCTGGCTCAGACCCGGGCGAGTGGGGAAGTAAATTCACTGACTCTGGGATATGGACTCATAATGATTGTCGAAGGTAGAGGTCCCAAAACTGATGGAACCCACTACAAGAGGTGTAATTTAGCTCATGATCATGATTTTGGCTTTCATTCTATGACCCACCCTGCTGATTGGACCCACCAGTGGGTTGCAACTACGGTTGGGTTCCGTTAGCCGATTCCATTTTCTAAGTTGGCAAAATACCCAGATTTGTTAAGTTCCGAGTCTAATGAATCACTTTATCAAATTTCTTTTTCCTCCTTTCACTTTTACAACTGCCATCTGCAACTGATGACGTCATCAGAGCGTGAGCGTGGGCGACACTTTTCCGTAGGTACGTTTAGCTTAGTTATTAGCCTTTATGCACGGTGCTTTGAAATGCATGTCACTGGTAAGCCCCTGTAGTGCAGTGGCTTTGCTGTGTGGCTTTGTTGTGGTTTCTGTCGGCCTCTAGTGGTCAGAAAGTTTCCCTTTGAGCACACATAAACGAACCAACAAAATGGAAAATACTCGCTGCAGTCCCCGATGTTGGAGATTTTGTGTAATGTAACAAGTAGTGTAGCTAATTATTTTTCTCCGAGAGTAATAAGTAAAGTCATTTGTTACTTTTACGAAAAATAATGAGTAACGTGCAATTTATTGCTTTTTTCCCCAGTAACGTCCCCAACACTGCAGACCATTGTGTAAAAAGAGGGATTCTTCATGCTTTTCTTTCAGCCTGTGACCAAATGAATGTGAGGAAATTTAGTCTCACCTTTTCCCTCTCTTTGCTTTACATACACACACACACACACACACACCTGCAAACAAAGCAGTGAGTGCCAAGAGGAAATGAGGGAGTAGGACTTGAGGGTGTGAAAATCAAAAAAGCCGATTGTGTGTTGACGTCCACGTATCCTGACACCTCGTCTGTCTGACTGACAGCTGTAGTTAACCTCAAACGCACCTGGAGGCACCTGGCCAGGCGCGTAAGGGAGAAATGGGAGTGGAGTAAGCCAAAAACTATTTACCAACCAATTTGATTTTAGGAATACAGTAGAACCCACTTTTCATGGTTGGTTAGGGTTAGGTGGACAAATTTTGCCGTTTCAGCCAAAATTTACCAGCATATGGAAGGTGGCTGATGTTTTCCTCAACTGCTGTGACTGACCTCAACTCTTGAATCTGTGGACTTTTTGTTACAGTACGGGACAGTCTAACCACTAGGGCATTAGGGCCATTACATTCACACAGGATACTGCTGGTCTTTTTGAGATACACACTTGTCTCTCTATTACCTCCTTACTATATTTTCTCCTTGGTTGGTGTTCAATATGATTGATGCTGATACTCATCTTGCCAAGAAATATCATAATATATGAGATGAGGTGAAAATGTGTCGTCAAGTGTGCATTGGAACTGAAGAACAATATGTTTCCATAATTCTCCAAACTTTGTTGCGCCATTTCTTAAGACCTGGAAATGAATGAAATTCTTTACAGACCTTGTCGGAATCCAGACTGTCAAATACAGCAGATATACCATGACAATGAATGATAAATACTCACATTCACATTGAATGACGTCCAAGTTGAACTGCTGAATGGCCCCCATACTGATCTGCTTTAGCTCTGTGTCCAGCAGCATCTGCATCAGCGATGTGGACAGATGCTTACAGGCCGACATGCAAGCCGTCTGGGCCACTTTACCCTGCAGGGAGAGGGATGGGGGGACAGGGGAAGGAAGGGATGGAAGGGAAAAGAAGGTAGGATGGAAGGGTGTAGAGAAGATGAGGAACAAGGGTGACGAGTCGGAAGGAAGAAGTAAGGGAAAGAGGGGAGATATGGGGGTATTGGAAGGGGTGAAGGATGGAGAGAGGGAGGAATGGAGGGTGGTAGGTAGGACAGGAAGGAAGGAGGGAGATAGATATATAGGATGGACAGATGGGTTAAGAGAGTGGCGTAAAAAGAGGCAAAAAGGAGAGTGAAGTGTTGTATGGGAGATGATGGGCAGGGAGAAAGTGGGAAGAAGATATGGGGGCAAAAATTGATACGGGGGGGATAAATAGCAAGAGGGGAAAGAGAGATAATTAAGTGTCAGCTTGCACCTTGGATTCTGGGTGAACAGAGCAGAATACAGGTGCAAAGTCAGTCAAAGCATCCAGCATACCGTACCTGATGATCTGTCATTGATTAGCCAGGTCTAGCCTGTCTTCGCTCCAGATCTGGGCTAATGTGCATCGGAAATCCTCACAAATACCAGAAATTCTTTCATTTTAATGAATTAAAAACTTAAAACCGTAAGTGAAATTATGTTTTTTTGCATTTACGGTAACGAATCAATTAGGAAATCTGTCACCGCAAGGCATCTGAGAGGATTTCCAATGCTATTACATGCCAGGTGTGTGTTCTTGACACATTATAGGTGAAACACTGACCACAGAATGCCCAACGCATGCAGGTAAGGCAGAACACAAGACCCACAAATAATCCTCCACCCATAATCCTCCACGCACTTCCACAGCATCGCGTTCACGACCCCCAAATCAAATAAGAATTTGGAACATTTCAAACACTTGGGGTTGCACTTAATTTTGCTCGTTTCCATCGGTTCCGCGGTGGATAAAGAGTCAAATCAAACCTCACCTCAAGTGTTTGAAAAACTAAGAATGACTTTGAATGGGGTCTGTAGGTTGCAGTTAGTGTTTGTTGTACACGACAACAGAGCAGCAAATCACCACTGACAATTCTGAAACACACTCATGCAACAACTCTCAAATCCAGGGATGATGTGGTAAAGCCAGTGTCAAGGATGAAGCACAACCAGCACTCTTATTGAAATAACAAAACTTCTGTTAAAACACCACCGAAGATACAATCAGTTCTTGTAGTCAGAAACATATAGAAATCACTGATTGCAAAACGGTGTTTAAGCTAGGGCTGAACGATTTTGAAAAAATATCTAATTGTGATTATTTTGACTGATATTGCAATTGCAATATGATTTGCGATATTAGAGGGAATGATCATTTTTACATCATTATTCTCATTTTCATTGAAAAACTTATTAAAATGATTATGGTGTGATTTTTGTGGGGATCTGTACCAAACAAAGATGTTTTCTTAAGTCTGAAGAATATGATGTGTAGGCCAGGACATCTCTGCAGCACCACAATATTTAATTTAAAATGACACACATTTCACCTTTAACAAATATTGCGCCTCCTGCGATTTGAAAATTGCAGTAGGCCATATTGCGATTTCGATAAAATTTTGATTAATTGTTCAGCCCTAGTTTAAGCCCCAGTGAAGAGGCTTGATATAAGAACGTCAATGTGTGTGTTATCTCACGGACATTCAAGAATCCTTTTGGAGCCCCACAACATCCCTGGTGACATCCAACTTCATGCTGACAACTGACTGGCAGACAGACAGCAGTGATACATGGTGTGGCAGCAGTCAAGGGTGCCCGCTGACCCCAAATGAGTTGGTATCCCGCAAGTCAGCCTATTGACTCCAAATGTGTTGGAGCAAACCAGGCTGCCCCGCTGACTCCAAATGGACTGGTAGCCGACTCAAGGCTGCACACGTTCTCCAAGCAATTTATCTAAAAGGTTGCTTTCACTTGTGCCATTTCCCTTCACCCAATCGAATGCGTACTTAAAGAGGGACACAAATTGGGATGCAAAATGTTGGCGTCAAATGAAAGCAAAAGGATATAATAAAGACCTATCAAACTCATTCATGCAGGCTACAGAATAGCTTATCTACACCATGGAAGTCTCCATAAGACAAGATCATTGACCTTGCGAATGAAAACTTACATTAAGCCCACAAATTAAAAAAGGGGGAAGGATAAAAACCTCAAACAGTGAAAGGTAACAGAAATGGGGGAAGATTGGGGATGACCTGTCGAAAAGTGACAGATAAAATATAGCTCTTCAGATGTTTAAGAGGTGCTAGCCACACCCTGCCTTAGGCCTCTATGGAAGCACAGCGGAGAGGGGAGAGAAAGACCGCTTAGCACCGAGGCTCATGAGAGATATCCCATCATGCAGTTGGAGTAGTGATCAACAGGCTTGCTTGTGAAACAAGGGAGTGGTGCAAAGTTGTTCCGAGGTCACGGTTCTAACACCTACAAACAAAAATCTACAATATTTACCGAATTCATTAAGCTGACAGCATACATTTGAATCAGATGGGAAATGAATGAGAATACCATGTTCTGTCTTGCTATACCTTAAACTAATGAGGCTTCTCTTTTTGTGTGATACAGAAAGAGAAGCCTCAACAAGTCCTACATTCATACCTGACTGACTGTGCGATCATCCTGAGGGGGCGAAGTGAACTTAGAGCATTGCCCTCAAAGGGACCGCATTACCCAGAATCCATTTTCATACATTCCACGGCCCGGTGCCATGCGCTCATAGCTCCAAATTCAACAGAGCAAAGCAGGGAGACAGATAAAAATCCATCACAAGCTTAATTTAAAAAAAAGATTGGGTGACGGGGCCAAAGTATGCAAACAGAAAATTGTTGAGTAAGACATAATTATCAAGGATTTTAAACATAGGCACAGATCTATCCAACGCAGTCGCTATTCTGCCTGATTTCTAAACAAAATTTGAAACCGACTACCCATATTAAACCTTTGAATTCCTTTGAACGGTCCTATGATTGCACTGAAAATGGATCTAAAAAGCCCTGGAGGATTATTAAGGCCTACCCACTAGAAAACAAAAACACTGCAAAACACACTTAGTAGTAATCAGTAGTCATTAGGTATCATTATGGGTGAGTCTCAGGAGTGAATGTGACTGTAAAATACACTAGATCACTGCTATTCTTTGAGTTTATGCAAGCAGGCTCACATATCGAATGTGCTTGACCTGGCATTGCTGGAGATTTCACTTCACTCGGATTCCAAAAGATGTCAGGGTTGAAAGCTGCAACTAATAAGAGTGTCAGCTGAATGCCTTGTAATGCGAATGTAAAAAAATATACTTCAGGTGTACTACGAGTGCAGGAAGAAGCAACAAGCCTGGAGTAGTGGAGGTTCCACAGTCAGACATGAGCATGCTTTTCATCTCCCCTCTCCCTGTACTGTGGCAGCACAGTGGTGTGACGGCCAGGCAGGAATACTTACCGACATCGACGCATGGTCATTGTTGTTATTCTGAGCCGAGACACCCCCAAACCAACCAAAAATGGAAGGAGGGGACGAAAGGAGGGAGGAAAGGAGGAGGAGGAGGAGGAGGAGGAGGAGGAGGAGGAGAAAAGAAGTGTGGCAACAATAAATGGACAGGAGGAGGTAGATTTCATCTAGAGATCTAGCATGCTTGACAGAAGTCAAATGAATCAGTAAATCAAAAAATTGGTAGCAAATCATAAAACAAATCGATTAGAGCACTTTTCATCGCAGGGGTTGTGGATGGAGAGATAGGAGACATTCTTGAAAAAAGGCTTAAGAAGGAAAAAAAAGAGGTAGAACTCATTTGAGACAGGAGAAGGGAAGTTGGAAAGAAGAGCAGGCAAGCAGTCCACTGAGAGAGAAATTAAGGGGTTGGCAGCTATCCAGGCCAAAGCACACTCACTTCACTCCGGTGTTTTCATTTGACATATTAATATACAGATAGAGTGGGAAGATGTAGATGGTTTGATACTTTTTTGCACGCAGCAAACTTTTTTTTATGCACATGTTTCGTGACAAAGTCCTTCACACTTTGCCATCACCAAATGTGGCTTAAAACCATTAATGACTAGAGAAAACATGAGTACTGTTTTGTAATTACAGGTTCCTTATTTCTGTAATAATGGTGGAATTACACAATTAATTTGGCATATTGGTCGAAACAGCATCAGCGGTGTTGAATTTTGCTATTTACTGTTATTGTCCAACTACACTGTAATTGTCACATAAATAGTCAGAAGGCCTGCGCTGTACTTTGCATCAGGTTTTGCATTCATAACATTTGTGAGTAGGGTGTTCATTTGAAGATGTTGTCACAATATGCAAAAGCAGTCTAAGTCTTATTAACACGTATTAACAACGTGAATACAAATACATATGCACAGATCACCAACACACACACTATGGTGCAGTTCAACTTCAAATAATAGATTAAAAAAACCCAGAAATATTCACTTCACTTGCTATATACTACGATTCACAACAAATCACGATACATTTTCAAACACTTGACACGAATTCTAATAGGGATGTGATCAGGATAATGCAAAAAAAAAAAGCAGAAAACAATGGGACGGTTTGGGAACAAATATGCAAAATCGTATTTAAAATTAAAAAACTTGCAAAATGCAAAGTTTGTTTTCAAATAAATCCTGAAATTTGCGGACGGGTGAAAAAAAAAAAAATCACATCCCTACTTTCATTCACAAAAACACCGTTAACACTGCCACCTCTATGTAAAACGGAACGCCACTTAAAAGCAACAACATCTAAAAACAAATTTAAAAAGAACACAACTTTTCCCACAATTCCCATAAAACGGCGGTGGGTGGGTGGGTGGGGGTCAAAGGTCAGCGGGTGGGGTGGGGCCAACTCACCGGCAGGTGCGTGAAGACCTGGAACGTGGAGCGCAGGAAGTTGATGAGGTCCATGAGGTATCCGGAGGCGCGGCCGTCCGACTCGGCCATGCCCCACTCGTAGTCTGCCAGCTGGATGAACTCGTCGATCTTCTGGTTCAGTTTGGTGTAGATCTCCCCCTCTGCAGCGTGACGAGCGTCCTGGAGAGAGGGTTTATCGCCTTGATTTATCACTTTACTTCTGTTTTATCAGTATGCTAAATAAATAAGACAATAAAATAAATAGACAAGACTAAATAAGGACAGCCATACCTACAGACACATTCCCACAGATATAAACATGCAAGCGTATCAGGGTTTCTTGTGCACTGAGAAATATCTGGTGGCTACAACAATCTTTTCTGCGATTGTCAAAGGGAAGAAATTAGGAAATGGCAGAGGTGGGGACTCGAGTCACAATTTTAATTGCTTGAGACTTGACAATGCATGAAGAGAAGACTTGACTTGGGTTCTGCTGACTTGGGACTTGTCTGACTTTGAAAGATCTTGTGTTTGTGTAAATGACTTAGATTGAAAGTGATGAGATTTGTTCCAGCAGACGACTGAATTGAAATTCTGTTTTCTGAATTTGTATGGAAGGATTGAATTTACTGAAGTTGAAACTGATTCTAGAAATCAAACTCATGATGCTCTTACCAAGTTTTTATCCTGTTAAAACCATATTGCATTGAAAAGTCCTAGATATTTAGTTTTCTTTAAGATATTAAATTGATGCTGGACTCTTGATTTGTTCTGACTTGACTTGATGTTCTACATTTAGACTTGAGACTTGACATTAATGACATGGACTTGACTTGGTAATCTACATTTAGACTTGGGACTTGACTTGAGACTTGTGCCTCAAGACTTGAGACTGACTTGACTCGAGCAAAGTTGACTTGGGCACACCATTTGGAAATGGGTGAAAAAACTTCACTTAGAATCATGTTACGTCTGGTGCAACACAGCCATATGGCCAGCAGCGAGTCAATGACAAAACTTTGACACAAACTTGGCTTAACAGAAGCAACAACCATCATTGGTTGTGTAGGTGGAACTTCCAACTGTGCTGCTTGCTTGGCTAAAAACAGCGACTGTCGCTGACTTGGAATCTTTTCAGATGGTGACTTTATTTCTCAAAAGTGGCTTCCGACAAATCTAGCTACGTTTTCAGGCCACTGGAAAAATATGAATGTATGACTCCTAAAGCATGGACAGATGGACAAAAAAACACAAATGGATGGATGCATTACCTTGAAGGTGGACAAGCCGTAGAGTCTTGTGGTGTGTACCGTCTCGGGGGAGACATTGGTGATGTTTGTTATAAACTCCTCCAGATACCTGCAGGCCTGCTCCAGGTGGGTGGTGTTAATGATGATCTGCACCAGCTACAGAAAGAGGGGGAGGGTTACGGTTTGTACGAGTGTTAGGGCTGCAGGATCCTCCAGTACTGCTGAAACATGATGACTAAACCCTTCACAGTGTCTTTGAAAGCAAATATTCTAATGTGTCAAACTAGTAGCAAAGATTCTTAAGATGATCTTCGTCACGCCAGCAACCAGTGTAGAAGAAGAAAGATAGATCTGAAAAAGATACTAGTCATGGGTGTAGATCAATACATTCATGTAAAAAGTGAATGGTCTGATAGTAGAAAGTATTTGATTCATAAATGACAAGTTAATAAACTGCACGGTGAATGGTGTATTCCGGAATCTGATGGGAATGCCTCCTCAGTAATTTATGGGAATAATAAAGTAATACATAATGCCACCTGGATCGTTCATTAAAATGTTATGTTACCATGCACACCAATACCCCGATTACTGGGAGTAACGAATATTGCGCCTCCTGCGATTTGAAAATTGCAGTAGGCCATATTGCGATTTCGATAAAATTTTGATTAATTGTTCAGCCCTACCCTATAGTATTGAGGATAATGATTTGAAATATCAAAATAGCATCAGTGATTCTAAACATTTCAAGTATAAAAATTTACCTCAAGGCACCAGCTTATATATACTGTATATCAGCAATGTCCACATTTTAAATAATTCAGTGGGAAAACAGACCTGTTAGCTTGCCTGTTAAAATATATTGATCCAATCCATTGGCTTTACGTAATATCAACTTAGACCATTAGGTTGAGGTCAGAGGACAACAGTACTTGAGATAGAATCTATTTTTCTCCATTAGAGAGATCTATATCTTTTTATATGAGAAAATGACATTGCTTGTCTTTCATTTCTGACGAGCAACAGATGGTTTTTGTGTCAGATTTAACTAATGGGTAAATGTTCAAACACCCTCTGTTAGCCTGGTGTCAACCCTATGAGTCACACTATAATAGGTCAATTAATCCTATGTGAGGTTTCTAGACAGGGTTTGTTGTATTAGTTTGAGTAATGACAGTAATAGTAGCAGTGTTCCTACCTCAGTCAGTCCTATGTGAGGCTTCTTGATGAGGTTTTGCAGACAGCCACTGAGTGTTCTGGTCAGCAGCAGGTTGGTTGACTTTCGTAGCATGTCGTCAATCTCTGTTGAACTGGATAAACAAACAAACAAACAAACTATATTTAACACATGTAGATTCTGTCCAGTCGCACAGCATATGGATACAAATCAAGGGGAGGGATGGAACTGAAGGAAGATGAAGGCAGACACCATGTAAGGACACTCGCTATTGACTGCAATATTAAAATTCACATATTCTGTCTTGGAGTGATGTAGTTTGATAGTGTTCAGCTATAGAGGAGTGATACAGTTTGATAGTGTTCAGCTATAAAGGAGTGATGCAGTTTGATAGTGTTCAGCTATAGAGGAGTGATGTAGTTTGATAGTGTTCAGCTATAGAGGAGTGATAGAGGAGTGATGTAGTTTGATAGTGTTCAGCTATAGAGGAGTGATGCAGTTTGATAGTGTTCAGCTATAGAGGAGTGATGTAGTTTGATAGTGTTCAGCTATAGAGGAGTGATGTAGTTTGATAGTGTTCAGCTATAGAGTGATGTAGTTTGATAGTGTTCAGCTATAGAGTGATGTAGTTTGATAGTGTTCAGCTATAGAGGAGTGATGTAGTTTGATAGTGTTCAGCTATAGAGGAGTGATGCAGTTTGATAGTGTTCAGCTATAGAGTGATGTAGTTTGATAGTGTTCAGCTATAGAGGAGTGATGCAGTTTGATAGTGTTCAGCTATAGAGGAGTGATGCAGTTTGATAGTGTTCAGCTATAGAGGAGTGATGTAGTTTGATAGTGTTCAGCTATAGAGTGATGTAGTTTGATAGTGTTCAGCTATAGAGGAGTGATGTAGTTTGATAGTGTTCAGCTATAGAGT
>NW_027281050.1:0-45000 GCF_046629955.1 Centroberyx affinis | reverse complement strand
GATATCAATATATATCACGATATGGTTCATGTATGCGAAATCACGTTAAATAATCAAATTAATGTTCATCTCATTGAACCGAATGGTGATGTTAGGTGTGATGTCAAACAAAACTGAAATATTCAAATAATATTCATACCTCATTTTATGAGAGTTTATAAGTAAAATTTGCTTGTCCTCATCAATTCAGACAGCAGAAATGTGTGTCACGATATCAAAATATCTTCATATCATCACGATATGATTCCACTGAAAGACGATAAACGATAATATTGAATTATCGCCCAGCCCTAGATTATCATGTCAAAAAATATCACGGTTTAACAATATATCAGAATATTACCCTTATTTCTAAATTGTGTTTGACCCTTCAGAACAGAGAAAAATCAAGCATTTGAAGAAAAATATGGTTTCATTTATTTGAAACTTGCAATGCAAACTCAATTTTAGAAAATAAATATGTCCTCAGCAGTGCTTCTGAATATGAATCTTGAAAACGTGTTGCTCTGTAAGGTGTGAATGTCTCTCTCTCTCCTCCTCCACACGCATTTTTGCCATTTCCATTATTTTTCCCACTGAGTGTTTGAGTATAGTTCTAATTTGTATAATGTATGCTATGTGTAATAACTCATATATATAATGTAACCTGTTACACCAACAACTCCATATTTATTCCGGCATCTTTGCACTCTGCACCATTGCACTATTGCCCTTTGCTTACAAATTAAAGTGTTGTTTATATATATACTTTCTTATATATGCATATTTGTACATAGTAGTTAAATGTTTAGGTTTACCTCTGTTGTTTTAACTCTTGTTTTTAGCTGTATATTTATTCTGTGTAAGTACATTGAGAGCAACGGAAAACCGGAGTCAAATTCCTTGTATGTGTACATACTTGGCCAATAAAGCTGATTCTGATTCTGATTCTGAGTATGTGTTTGTGGCAGTGGAACTTCCTACCTTCTCTATCTCGGCGTCGTGGAAAGGGAAGCGGCTGACCACCAGCTTGTACTCCTCCTCTGTCTCCACCGGGATGGGACTGTAGTTGTCCAACTCAAAGATCTCCCTATGGGAAAAAAAACACAGTGTTTAGTGTCTGCGTACATTTACATTTTCTCAGACAAATACAGTACTGTGCAAAAGTCTTAGGCACATGTAAAAGAAAAAAAGTAAAGTGAAGATGCTTTCAAAAATAATTAAATAAAAGGTTTCTACAAATCAAAAAATGTACTATAAAGAGCAGTCTACTGACACACTAATGCAGACAAAAAAAAGACACAATTTATATAAAAACTCTTCGGTGCCTAAGACTTTTGCACAGTACCGAATATAGACTCACGGACAAGCTATGTGTCCAGCAAATTTTACACAAATGTCTTAAAAAATAATAATTTGATTTGGGTGTGTTTCCATCATTTGGGCTGAAGTGAAGCAATGTGCTTGCTGAACGTCAAAAGAACCACATGCATGAAAAATGGAGCCGTCTTTCAAGAACTGACTGGCCAAGTTCTTGTTCTTTAGTGTCAGCTAATGTCGGCCATATTTCACGCTTTGATCAAAAACACAGAAATGCAACTGGTACAACCACAACGGATTATACATGTTAGAAACAACATGGATTATTACTTCAGTGGAAATGTCCGACCCCACCCTCTGCATCTTCCTGGTTGGAAGATTTGATGTCTTTTCTTCATTTAGAAAAAGTGAAATACACCTTAATAGGCTCAACTGACAATTTCCATAAGAGATGGAATTCTGTACTTACTTATATCAGTTCACTCACTTGATAAGTCTGTATATATAATCCATTGTGCAGTGGAGCAGTGTGTGATGAGCATCAAGCAATTGTATATGTGTTAATCTTATTTTATTTTACTTTATTTTAATTATTTTTTGGTTCATTAGTGGGAGGGTTTTTTATTTATTTTGTCTTTTTGTTTGTTTTTGTCTTGTTTCTTTACTCTGTCTAAAAAAAAAAGAAAATGGATCACATGTTTTTATGATGTTTTCCAATAAAAATACTTATGGAAAAAAAAAAAAAGAAACAACACGGATGTCTTTTGGTGGTGGACAGACATTTCACATGCAACATTTTAGAATGTCCAAAGCCACTTTTGAACTGCCATTACTTATTTTCTAAATGTGTTTCCATCCCAATTTATTGCAGAACCTCTTTATGGACAAAATCATTTTCCGTTTTGAGCGAGTGCAGAAACATTTATTGAATTTTGCCCTTTCCGCTGAGCTTTTCTAATTCGATGGCTGGAAACGCAGCTGTAGACCAACAGGCACACACAAAACCAAGCTCACCTGAAAACCAGCGCCCATTTCTTGAGCAGAGTCTCGTTGTATTGGTCTCTGATCTCAAAGAGCAGGTCAAACAGTCGGTTCACTGGGAAACCATAACCCTGTGCACACACACACACATTAAATTAAAATGAAATTAATTAGAACTCCAAATTAACTACAGCTTTGACAGTCACTGAGGCCTCAGAACCGACCTGTAGAGTGTCAGCAAAGATTACTATGAGGTTCTTCAGCTCCAGAACCAGGTCTGGGTCATCACAGTATGACTGGAGAGAAAGGGAAACAAACAATCAATAAATAACACTCACAGTAAGAGGGGTGTGTGTGTGTGTGTGTGTGTGTGTGTTAGTATAAAACTTGTCAAATGCTGTGTTACAAGTTGCTACACAGGCAGAAAAATAAATCGATTTAGAACAAGTAAACAGTAAACATTAGGGATGGGACGATATATCGAAATTAAATATATCGCAATACAAAAATGTGACAATACGTATCATGGGTCAGAAAAATGAATCGTGATATTAGCTCCATTTTATTCTGCTATAGTAATCACAAATGAGACGGCTTGACCATCACAGTTTCACAAGCTCTCCACTGAAATTATATTATTTGTCACTTTGTAATGACATTTTTAAATAGTTGTTTATATTATATACTGCTATACTGCTGAGGAGGTGGCTGTACTGTAAGCCTATGATTATACTGAGGAAATGAATTTCTTATGGGACCAACGCTGAGACCAGAAGACTTTCCCAGAACAGTTTTTTTACTGCGTTTTAACACCAAGGAAAAGATCAGAGAGAAGAAACAAACATGTGAGTTGAAGTTAGAGGTAGAGACTATCGGTGGGTAACTGCTGTTGGAAGAAGTACTCAGATCTTTTACTTAAGTAAAAGTAGAAATACCACAGTATAAAAATACTCCATTACAAGTAAAAGTCCTGCATTCAAAATGTTACTTAAGTAAAAGTACAAAAGTATTAGCATCAAAATGTACTTAAAGCAACAAAAGTAAAAGTACTCATTATGCAGAATGGCCCATTTCAGAATAATACAGCATATATTATATTACTGAATTATAATTATTGATGCATTAATGTGTAAGCATCACTTTAATGTTGCAGCTGGAAAAGGTGGGGCTGATTTCCACTACTTTATATACTGCTGGGTAGCTTACAGTAATCTATAATAATACATCACAGTTTATTAGTTGATTATATTTTGTATTAATAATCTGAATCTGCAAAGTAACTAGTAACTTAAGTTATGAAATAAAGGTAGTGGAGTAAAAAGTACAATATTTCCCTCTGAAATGTAGTGGAGTAGAAGTATAAAGTAGCATCAAATGGTAATACTCAAGTAAAGTACAAGTACCTCAAAATTGTACTTAAGTGCAGTATTTGAGTAAATGTACTTAGTTACTTTCCACCTCTGACCAACATCACAAACAAACCCACTGGTGATTTATGATCTTGAAAGCAGCATGGTTGAGTCGCTGAACACTGACATTAGGGGCCTGCCACTGTTCAAACAGGAGTGTGTAAATCAACGGTGGTAAATGAGCACAGCCTGAGATGTGACGCGGAGCAGCAGCCCGCCTGCCCCTTTGTTTACACACACACACACACACACACACACACACACGCACACACAATCAACTGCAGACATGACTAAGTGCCCTAGCGAACGAAAACACAGCAGTGGTGAAAAATGTGCGAAGGTGCGTACACACATACGAAATGCAGGAACAAAACAGGCATAGATCTATACATATACACACAAACACATACGCACAAGCACACACACACACACACACACACACACACACACACACACACACAGTGCCGTGGGGTCAAGCTGTGCTGTGCCTCGTCATTGTGATTCAAAATGTCATCATTAGGAGAGGTCAAGGACGGTCAGGGAGCAGCTCTATATAGAAAGAGTTTAGAACTGAGTTACATACATACTAGGGCTGAACGATTTTGAAAAAATATCTAATTGCGATTATTTTGACTGATATTGCAATTGCGATATGATTTGCGATATTAGCGGGAATGATAATGTTTACATCATTATTCTGATTTTCATTGAAAAACGTATCAAAATGATTGTGGTGTGATTTTTGCGGGGATCTGTACCAAACAAAGATGTTTTCTTAAGCCTGTAGAATATGATGTGTAGGCCAGGACATCTCTGCAGCACCACAATATTTACTTTAAAATGGTATTTTGACACATTTCACCTTTAACAAATATTGCGCCTCCTGTGATTTGAAAATTGCCGTAGGCCATATTGCGATTTCGAGAAAATTTCAATTAATTGTTCAGCCCTATATACAACAATGCCCTCCATTGGTGCAAATGGTGCATCTTGAAATTTACATCAACTTTTCAGGAATTTGAGAAAACCGGTTGATTTTTTCCATGCATTTTGGTCTAATTTTACAACGCGTTTGGAATGGTTTGGCTTGAAAAACACTTGTGGGCTCAAAAGGCAGCGGTCCCCAAAGCACCGGGGACCTGCCTGTGTCGTGGGCTAGCAGAAGGGGGGGGGGGGGGTGGTGGCTTGATGGAGACAAGGGGCTTTGTTGGCCCTCCTTACCCCAGGCTGTGCGGCCCATTCTGGGGCCTGTTAGCATAATCCTCTGAGTGATTTACAACTGACTGGAGCCCAGCGGTGGGGAATATGCAGTCTTAATCTGCTGTTATTGTTGCAATCTGTCCCTCATTAAGCCCCGGTGACCTCTCCTTTGGCCGCATGCGTGTGTGTGTTTTGACCTCTCCTCTGTGTGTGTGTGAGTGAGTGACCTCTTCAGTGTGTGCGTGGGTGCCGATGACCTCCTCGACGGTGTGTGTGTGTGTGTGTGTGTGTGTGTGTGTGTGTGTGTGTGTAGCTCTCGAGTATCACCCGGTGAATGGAGGTTCTCCCGGTGCTGAATAGATCCACAGCAGGCTCTGTTATCTCTATTAACTCTCTCAACAAGTCTCTTTAGCATTCAGAGTCAACTCCCCGCCTGCTGTGTTTGTGTGTGTGTGTGTGTGTGTGTGTGTGTGTGTGTGCCTACAGAGAGTGTACGGAGCACGGCGATGATCTTGGACAGGGCCATGTTCCACAGCTCGTCGGTGAAAGCTCTGGTCACTAGCCCCCTTGTGGCGTGGAGGATGTGGTCTTCCACCACGAAGAACCTGATCACACACACACACACACACACATACAAATGAAGAGAATTCAAGTTCAGTACAATTCAGTGTTAAAACAATATGTGATGGCAGTGTGAGTTTGAAAGATGAGGCAAAGAGAGAGAGATCTTACCCAACAATCTGATTGAAGTATCTTCTGTAGCCCTCCACCGTCTCATGCTGGAGACAAACACACACATAAGGGGTTATTCATAAAACTCACCGGCAGGGTAAGCTTGGTGTGTGTGTGTGTGTGTGTGTGTGTGTTGCTCACCATGTTAGCCTGTGGCTGCAGCACAAGCCGGGCCTGTTTTTTCCTCTGCTTCCTGTAGTAGTTCTCGAACGTTTCTCGGTCGCCCTGCAGACACAGAGAGAACAGAGACATTGTGACAACATCCCAAAAATCGTTGTTAACAAGCAAATAGTAAACATGTTGTCCTCCACCAGTGATGTAGTTCCACCCTTGGGTCAGTCAGTGATTGCTGAGTGAACTTGAAATATGAGTGAAATTGTATAAGCATTTTGGTATGGGACAATGAAAGGACAGATTGACCATATATTTCTGTTGCCTACTCTCCTCAGAATTAGGCTTACAAGTTATATCTTGAAATGTAGTAACTGTAACTGTCCTGTTTTTACTCAATACAGTACAAAATATAAGAACTACAATACGCAATAAATACAATCCGTACATTACACAATGTACACTACAATACAATTTATAATACAATATACAATATAACATACAACACCAGGAGTGTGAGTGTTATGAATAATATAAATGCTAAATGATAAGTGATATATGGTATTGCACAGTAGGTAAGTGGTAATATGATATAAGTAGTCAACACTGAGGCACAGTGGGAGTGCAGTGATGATGCAATAACAGAACAACAGTCCAACAACTGTACAGTAACTACAGTCTTGTGGTTAGAGGTTTGCCCAAAAATTCTCCATTGACTCTCACTTCAACACATCGACCCAGTCTGATGTCTCCAAGTGTGTAGCGTGTGTAAACTATTATGTTACCTATGATAACTTTAACTGTGTTGCTTTACCACTGAGTCCCCATTCATTGTCCCCCACATTGTATGATAACTTTAACTGTATGAGCTGCTTTACCACTGAGTCTCCATTCATTGTCCCCCACATTGTATGATAACTTTAACTGTATGACCTGCTTTACCACTAAGTCCCCATTCATTGTCAATGCCGCCCCCTAGCGGCACAAAGTCAACATTACAGTGTGACTAACTAACGAACGAACTAACGGACAGAGACTGATCCATAGTCCCCCCTTTGGTGGGGGACAATGAGAGCAGAGGTCAGATGTGGATTCCTTTTGCTGGTCGTCTATCTCTGGATAAATACAGATAAAAAATAACATCGTAGAAAGAAAGAGCGAGAGACTTAACTTTGCAAAATCAGGGTGAAAACATTGAAGAAGCCATCGTGTATTAGGCAGCATGTGGCTTTTATTCCCACTGCCCAGGAACTGTGTTTTGGCTGTGTTTGCATGATCATGACATCAGCATAGTGCAAATACAATTACACTAATGTAGTGTCACAATGCACTGTAAAGTGTTACCAAACACTTTTATCTTTTAATCTATCCATTCCCTATTAAGCCCCATCTAAAGCTAATTTGCATTTTCTGCCAAGTCATTCCAAGACTGATGACGGATCAGGGGCCGGATTCACAAAACCCTCTTGAGAAAAAAAATCTTCTCAAGTGCCATTTTTTTTTCTTAACTTTAGTTTTAAGAAGAAAAAGTAGGAAAAAATGCTATTCTCAAAAACAGTTCTTATATATTTTCTTCTTATGTTTCTTCCTGAGAAAAAAACTTAGGAATAAATGGTATTCTTGAAATGAAAGTTCTCAAATTTGTTCTTGATTTTTTTCTTAAATTTAAGACGGCCCTTCACCTGTCTTAAAACTCCTACAGTGAAAAGGTAAGCCTCTAATATCATATATTTAAACACATTTTAGACAAGTAGGTTATAGTTCAAAGTCTTCATAGGTTCCCCTACACCTAACATTAAGATGAACATTTATTGTAAAGCTTTATTTGGTGTAGGGCCAGGTAGGCCTCTGTCTCATGTCTGTTGAAAACCAATGCTTAAATCTTTGCTCTAGTTGCCCTAAATAGGTTTTTCCAATTGTTTTGTAGATGGAAGCACTTTGGGTTGCCTCCTAGCCTTGTCTCCTAGCCTCCTAGCCTTGTCTCCTAGCCTCAATGGCAGTAAGCCTAAAGTTTATTAACCAGAATTAATTCAGGCCCTATTTTGAGAAGTTCTTAAGTTGGAAAATTAAAGAAATTCGTAAGAAATGAGACTGTTACTAAGAAAATATTGAGGAATTGCACTTAAGAGCCTTCTTGAGAACTTCCTAAAATTTCCTCTTATGTCATTTCTTAAGAACTATCTTAAGAACACATTGGTGAATCCGGCCCCAGACTGATTGAGCTTCAACCCCAGAGAACATACTGGAAGAACTGACGGCCAAAACGAAGAACATGATATATTTTGTGTTCATGCAATATTCTCTATGTTTTGTAGTGTAATAAGCCGACCTAAAACGACTCTAAGTAGATGCGTGCGTCCTCCACTGAACCTTACACAGTGGAAAGGTATTCAGCCAGCCTGCAGACTGAGTAGATGCCAAAACCAACACTACCTGAGGCTGTTCTACCTGGAACAAGTCAAAACCCTCTACAAGCTCTACAAACACAGCTTCATATATTTCTCAATCAAATAGTTTGGACTGCGGAGGGAAAAAGGCGGGGTGTCAAAGAGAGAGAGAAAGAGATAGATGGAGGGAAAGAGAAGAGAGAGAAAAAGAGAGCAGAGTGCAGGCTGCAAAGTGACTTTTGAAAGGCAGATATGTATATATACATATAGAAATGATGGTCATTTTATGATATGGGGCGGTAAAAACCTAAATCATTGAATTATTAATTTGGTCATCACTATGATTGAGTGGTTGGACTTGTCATTTAAACTCAATGTGAAAACAAGCTATGTCATCATAATGTATGTTTTTTTTGGGGGTTTTTTAAGATGTCTTGTGATTTTGATGCTGTCATTGTCTTTTGTGTCCTTTGGAAAATCAAAAAATGAAAACAAGCTATGCCGCTATACTGTGTGTGTGCTTTGTGTTTATGTGCATCTGTATGTCCGGAATGTTTGGGCCTTACACTTGTTTATGTGTGTGCGTGTGTGTGTGTGTGTGTGTGTGTGTGTGTGTGTGTGTGTTTGTGTGTGCGTTCTAAAATAGAAATGCAAAATTCCAGTTTCGCTGTGTTTTTTGTTTTATGTGAACTCATTATCTCCTCTGTGTGTGGTGTGTGTGTGTGTGTGTGTGTGTCCCCTCAGTTCCTCTTGGCTCAGTCAGAAGTTTATGTTCTTTCATTAGTGCGGGCTCTATTTGTTGAAGAGACGTGTGTGTGTGTGTGTGTGTGTGTGTGTGTGTGTGTGTGTGTGTGTGTGTGTCTCAGCCAACTCAATCACGGGCTGTTCGTGCCCAACGTGAATGCGGGGACCTCTGTGGCGTCAATCCCCCCCCACCCACCCCCCCAAAAAACAACAACAACAAAAAAAACACCACGACAACAAGGTTACCGCGCGGTCAATCTTATTAGACCGCCGATGTGTATTTGTGTGTGTGTGTGTGTGTGTGTGTGTGTGAGCGAGAGTGTTCACAAATCTATTCCGCATTCCCTGACTTAGTCTGAATGTGATGATGCACTGATGAATGGAAGGGCGGAGGTTTTAGAAGAGAAAAGAATTGATAGTGTGTGTGTGTGTGTGCGTGTGTGTGTGTGTGACACTTACCAGTATAGTGTAGATGTGTAAACACCTGTAGACAGGTGAGAAGTCCACCAGGTCCTGAGCTGTAAGAACCTGCCACACAGAGACATAAGGAATTATGATTGGTTTATAATATTTCCCCAACAATCATTCAAAACAAGTAGAAAACAATGACAATTATTTGCCTTATAGGCTTGGACCTATACTCCAATATCGCGATGTTCTCTAATATTGCGATATTCTATATATCCCAAACTCACACACACACACACACACACACACACACACACACACGGTTTCTTCACCTCTTCATCTCCTTCCTCCTCCTCTCCTGCGTCGTCCATCATCAGTCCGTTGTGTGTGTGGGTGTGTGTTCGCCCGTTGAGGGAGTACACGGGCTTGGTGTAGTGGCCCAAGCTGGCCTGCTTGGCCACGGCGCTGTTAAAGGTCCTGTGCTGCTGTGCCTGGGAGGGGACATCGAACACACACACACACACACACACACACACACACACACACACACACACACACACAAACTGTTAGTGAAACTGTGGCCAGGTCTGGACATCCTTGGACAAACTCTTTGATGTGGTTTCTAGTCTTTTAGTGCAAGTATTTTCCCTCCTAAAAGGCTGGTAATGTGAACTCATATATATTAGATACGCATATATCAGTTATGTTATCAACGTAAAAAGTACAAACCCTTAAGATTACATTTTCGATAGCCATTTTTATTTCTTTACAAATGCCGTATTTTCTGAGGTTGTGTTTTTCTGCTACTTCCATATCGTAACTACTGCTGACACAACTTTTTCTTCTATTTTTTCATTGGCTAGTTAAGGCTGCTTAAGGCTAGTTAAGGCTTTTCTGGGGCCAGTTGCATAAAGATAGACCTAGTCTTAGACTTAAATGTGACCTTAAGTCAAACTTGCTATAGACACTTATATCTACCAGTTCCTACTACTTCTTGATTGTTGTAGATTGTGTTGTTTCTGTCTCGTTCTCTTCTTCAGGTCTTTCCAGAAAAAAACAGAGATTTGCCGTCTTTTATGAAACAGCTTCAGTATTTAAACGTCCCACTCTGACAGTTAGGCCAAATCGTTGCCATAACAACAAAGTTCTTAACTCAAGATTAGCCATGGTGGCTATCTTTCCTACCTCAAAATAAGTCAGTTGTAATAGTTAAGTAACAGACAGTGTTAATTAGCCTAGTCCAACCTGAGAATCTAAGACCAGTCTAAGGCTTAGACTAGTCTTAAACTAGCTTTATGCAACTGGCCCCTGAAGTGGTAGGGGAAGAGACGGGCTATCATGAAGGCATTGCTGCCAAAGTGTGTGGATTTGGCAAAGCCTTTCACATCGCAAATGGAAGTGTGCTAGGGTCACTTTGTGGACACTGGATAAAAACATAAACGTACAAGTACTGGTAAATACAATATTCTACTTAAAAAAAAGACAGGGAATGATTATAGGGGCAATAAGTAAGAATTTGTCCTATAGCCCAAAATGACCATAATATATCTGTGGGATGTTGATAGGGTTGTTGATCAATACCAATGAAACAACAATTACTGCTGAGATTTGAGTGAATTATTGGTAGAATTATAGTTGAATGCTGGATTTAGCCAATGCAACATTAGAACAAAATAGGACAGAATACAACAGAAATAAACAGAATTGTATTAAGTGTCAGGGTTAGGGTTAGGGTTAGGTGTGTGTGTGTGTGTGTGTTACATATGCACTCACATACCTGTCTCATGGCGGTCTCGCCGACCTTGTCCGAGTGCTTTCTGATGCTCTCCAGGAAGTCCTTGAGGTCCGACATGGAGATCTCCTTGATCTCCTCTCTCAGTCTGGGAAGATTTTCCGCCATGATCTGACAGAACCTGTAATGACTGACCCTACAGGGGGCACAGCACAATAATCCAGTTGTGTCCATCTTGAGGTTACTCTTCAAAATGACAAATAGGCCAATATGTGTGAAGGCAGTGGGTTGATGACTAAATAGAACAGTATTTTTCCATTCTCTTCAAGACTTTGTGCAATTCTCAAAATTGTCAAGACCAAATTCACTTTCCAAACTTTTCCAGACTGTCCAGACCTGTGTGAGAACCACTGTAGCTGTATGCCTACCTGGGGATGTAGACCTTCTCCAGTTGCTCCATGGTTTTCAATGCAGCGTAGTATCTGGAGAGATGGACAGAACAATAAAGAACATAAGCTAGGGTGCGATCACACCTGATGATTATTTGATCTGTACTTTACTTTATTACATAGCTTTGTTGAATACTCGATTCTGATTGGTCAATTACGGCATTCTACGGTCTGTTATTTCTGAATAGCAGACCGCTGCTATGAATAACAGACCATCGCTATGGACGCAGTTCTGATCATAGACTCTGGAGGACCAATCATATCAATCCGCAGAAAGAAGTGCGGTAAATTTAACGGTTAATTTAAATTTAACGTCAGCTCATTCGCGACACCCTGTGGCAAAAAAAAACGTTAGCTTTCCGTTACTCCATCAGAAAACACCATGGAAGATTTTTCTAATATTAATTTTAATATATTTGGAGAGCACGAAACTTTCGATTCATGGTTAATGGCTGAACTGTCCCCAGTAAAGAAGGGTAAGAAGGCTACAGAGTTTACGTTGCTATGGACGCAGTTCCGACCGTAGAATCTAACGGACTATTTTTTGTAGCGGAAGCAGCAGCAGCGGTTCATACCAGTTAAGAACACATGAAGAAATAGCTGAATATGAGCATCAGTCCAGACTGCGGTTTGCCCTCTATGTATTTTGTTTGCTGGCTATCAGATGTCAATTTCGTCTTGATTGTGAGGCACTTTGTAAACTCTATTTTTGAAAAGTGCAATACAAATTCAGTTATTACCGTATTTCCTCTAATATTGTCCTGGGCCTTTATTTACCTCAGCTGCAGAGGGTACCAGGCCTTTATTGGAAGCATGCTTATATTAGAGACAGGCCTTTATTTCTAAATACCTCTGTTTGATAAGTATATTTGCTCATATTTTAGTACGAAGCCTCCTTGTTTTCTGAGCTGCTTCTGTTGGGGTTCGTTAGGAAGCCGTTTTTTTGTTACTGCAATGCATTACCGATAATTACGGTAATCGACGACGGCACGCTCCAGAGACTTCCTCTTGTGGCATACTGCCATCTTGTGGCACTTGTACGTTACTACAAACTACAGTTACATTATATAACAGGCACCAGGAGTTAACCGGTATCCACCGTTGTTTTTTCAGTTTTTTTCCCCGGCCTGTATTTGGGGCCGGCCTTTATTTGTTTGTCTCGACCATGGCCCCGGCCATTATCGGAGACCTGGCTTTTAATTGACTACTGGCCACTATTAGAGGAAATACAGTAGATTACTATCAATAGTTGAAGTAGTCACTCTAAATGGTGGGAATCCATTTACCCATTTAGGGAATCATGCTGTCTCCCTTCGGATCTCCTCCTGATGGCCACTCTGCTTCAATTTCACAGCCTTTCTGGGATTCCAGAGAGGCACGTCTACCGGACAATTTCATTCTTTTAGCTATTGATTGCATGCCTTGTGAGATTTTATTTTAAAACGCACTATTTTGCATCCTTTGTGATCCAAGATATTGTGGTCTTTCATGTTGTGCACACGTCACAGCGGGTTCAGCTGCGGGTCAACGTGCTCAGCTCCCATCATTAGGCTGATGGGCAGGCTGTGGAGGGATCTAATTGGTCGGTCAATGAGTGTAAAATGTGTTGGATACACATGAACAGAAGACGGCTTCATAAAATCTACAGTAGGAAGGTTTGTCAATGTGCTGGGCTCCCGGACGGTGGTCACAAAGGCCACAAAACTAGCAAGTGGCATGACTTCAAACAGAATGTGGCCCAAGCATCAGCGTATACATGCTCTGTATGATAATGCCGTGTGTGTGCGCGCAACATGTGAACTCATCCCCATTGCCAGTAACAGCGTTTAGGCCATGTCATTAGTGCTTAAAGAAGACTCCACACACACACACACACATAAATGCACACACTCATACGCACAACATAGACACAGACACACGCACACACTCACACAAGGTGGCTAGCGTGGTCTAATTGCCTTCATTTGGCTGTGGGCCGTGACAGGGCTGCAGTGAGGGGGCCTTGCTGTGAACAAGGGCACATTGAGGGTCAATTGTCCTGCCAGTGAATGGCCCCTTCCTTTATGGAGGCCCTGGCAGACAGTAATGAACAAGGAAGGGTCATTATTTTCCCGTCCCAAGTGAACTTGGCTCCCCTCTTTTTACAGATCTACGTGTAAATACTACCCCACCACAGCGGCCAAGCGTGAAGGTCACGGGGTAAACGTGAGGTTCAACCAAACCTGCATCACAGTAGGCGAGTTGGAATTTAGGTAGGGTGGTAGCCATGGTACTGGTCACCCCCAAACCTGCATCTTCCCTTAAATAATAGTGCATGATTTTAGAAATAGGTTTGGTAGGCCAGTGATTCTCAACCTTTTTCATATCAAGGACCCCTAGTTTAGTCCACATTAGGGCCCCGATTTGATGAGATTTTGTCTCTCGGACCCAAATCTGAGAATATTTTTATTTATTTATATAATTTATTTTGTCCAAAATTCCATAACTATCTGTATTGTAGGTAGAGAGATAACAGTGAAACTATGATCAAAACAGTCATTCTTCTACATTCTCTAATTGTGTTAACTTCTTGTAAATGACATAATGGTGAAGTTTAACAATTCATCAATTTGCTGGGGACCCCATGGAACACCCCCAAGAACCCCTGGTGGTCCCTGGACCCCACGCTGAGAATCACTGTCCTAAACTAGATGTCTGCTTAGTGTGGTGGTGGTGAAGAGGTTCAGCTACTGTCGGTGAGTCCAGCTTTCTCTGGACAGAGCGCATATCTGTATTGTAGGTAGAGAGATAACAAAACAGTCATTCTTCTACATTCTCTAATTGTGTTAACTTCTTGTAAATGAAATAATACTGAAGTTTAACAATTCATCCATTTGCTGGGGACCCCCTGGAACCCTCTAAAGGACCCCTGGTGGTCCCTGGACCCCACGTTGAGAACCACTGTGGTAGGCTGCTTTTTCTGTATAGCACAATGGACAACAGTGGAAAGGTGGCCCCCCAAACATTTCTTTGGAATGCACAATAGACATTTTATCAATGGTATTATCAATAGTTCCATGTAATCAGAATGTAGGAAACTTAAATAAGGTTTCCAAACCATCAATGAGTTTATTTGTCTGACCCAGGTTATATGTCAAACCACTGTGTGATGAATTGATATGCGAGATGGATACCTTTTGGATTCCAGCTGCTCCTTTAGTTTGCTGTACATCTCCAGAACTGCAAAGGGAAGACGGGAAAGAAAGAGATATTTGTACATTAGCGAACAAAATTCAACACATACATGACAATATATTTGCTTTACCTACTTATGCCCTGCAGATGAGATAGTATCTGTGTTTCCGAAAGTGTCCAAGTTCAGATAAAAATAAAAAAGCTTTTAGGAAACATTTTAGACAACGGACAAGGTCCATAGAAATTGTGTTCTGACGTGACTTCATGCACGTCCGAACTGTTCAAGGAGTTCCAATGTAAACTTTCGCTCTGAGAGAGAAGACTGTAGTGGGATTTGATGCTGGACCAATGGGGGTATACATAGTTCCACAAAGAGTTGCTAGGACCTATACTAAACTAGTCCAAAAGGCATTAAGATGCAGCTGCAATTTGTTTGGCTGTACTTGCATCTTAGGTCCGAACATGACCCATTCAGGGAAATCTTGGCCACATACAAAGCAGCAAGAAGTGGCTGGTTGAAGACAGGATCTGATGCGACGGCTACCTCCTTGAGTTTATAAATGCGAAAAATAGCCACTCAAAAGTTTGAAAATCCACTTTGAACATCTCAGAAACAGAAAATTCCATGTTTAAGTCCACCATTTGCCCTACTGCGCACGTGCTGTACCCATTGGCAACCAGCCCTACCTCTAGGACAGTGGTTCTCATCGTGGGGTCCGGGGACCACCAGGGGTCCTTGAGGGAGTTCCAGGGGGTCCCCAGCAAATTGATGAATTGTTTAACTTCACCATTAATTCAATTTACAAATTAACACAATTAGAAAATGTAGGAGAATGACTTTTTTGATCATAGTTTCACTGTTATCTCTCTACCTACAATACAGATAGTCATGGGATTCTGCACAAAATCATATCTCATAGTAAAAATATTCTGAGATTTGGGTTTGAGAGACAAAGTCTTATCAAATGGGGGGTCTGGGGCCCAAATGTGGACTGAATTAGGGATCCTTGATACGAAAAAGGTTGAGAACCACTGCTCTAGGACATGCACAACAAAGAGTGATATACAGACAAAGCAAACCCAACAAACCCAACCAATAGCTTTGACTGATGGTGAATGATGGACTTGTGCATGGAGCTTTTGATTTCTAGGACGTTCAAAATTGATTTCAAAATGACAAAATAAAACTTTTGAGTGTCTATTTTTCACATCCATCCGTTTTCTATATCCTCAGGAGGAAGCCGTCACATCAGATCCCGTCTTCGACCAGCTGCTTCTTGGCAAGGTTATTATAGTTTTGCATTTTTCATTAGTCTTTATTTTTATTTCGTTTTGACTTTTTGTTTTCAATTTCAGTTTAGTTTTAATTAGTTTTTAAAGCGGGTTTGCTAGTTTAGTTTTTATTTTTTGAAAATGATTAGTTTTAGTTTAGTTTTTATTAGTTTCAGTGTTAGTTTTAGTCTTTTTTTGTAATATGGGGTATTTGTCAGGGGCAAGATTAAAAAATAACAAAATACTAGGCGTATGTATGAAATAAATTGACAAAGACGAAAACTAAAGACATTTTCTCTATAATTTTAGTTTATTTTAGTTAGTTTTGTAAACACACAATACAGTTTCAGTTAGTTATCGTTTTTTGTAAAGCCTCGTTTTTATTTTTATTTCAGTTAACGAAAATGTTTTTTCACACCTAGTTTTTGTTATTTCATTAGTTTTCGTTAACGATAATAACCTTGCTTCTTGGGCAATAGGGCAATTTTCGGATTCAAGATTCAAGTAAATGCAAATGAACTGCAGCGCCATCTTGAGGTCGTACAGGAAAACATTACATAGGATTTGTTCTTAAGTGACCTGCCTGGTAAAATGAAGGTTGAATAAAAAACAAACAAAAAAAAAACACGTTGACAAACAAGCAGCTGTGCTACCTGGAATACAGAGCTGCAGCTTCTCCACGGTGGTGGCCATATTCCTCTGCTGGATCCGGCAGCGAATCACCTCCTCCGTCTGAGCTGTCACCTGATGGAGGGAGGGAGGGAGGGAGGGACGAAGGAAGGAAGGAAGGAAGAAAGAAAGAAAGAAAGAGGCCACCACCATTAACCACTAAGGTTAAAGAACGGTCACGTCTTAACCTGAACGTCTTCACAGTTGACGAGCATGCATATATATGCTGACAGCACAACAAAAACTCTGTGTATATGTGTGTGTGTGTGTGTGTGTGTGTGCTGTACATGCATACGTTCATGTCCTTACCTCCCTCCCGGCTTCCTGTAGTCTTCGATTAGTGTCTGTGACTTGGCCCTTTGAAAACAGACACAGCATCAGTTTTAATTACGCCACCTCTTCATCTCTCCTTTCATTCTTCCTTTCCTCTATCCAGGGTTCCTAAATATTTTCCATTTCAAAACTCCATCTAGACCTTAAAGCTGCACTCGGAAATTGTCCAGAATTCCATGACTATCTGTATTGTAGGTAGAGAGATAACAGTGAAACTATGATCAAAATACTCATTCTTCTACATTCTCTAATTGTGTTAACTTCTTGTAAATGAAATGGTGAAGTTTAAGAATTCATCAATTTGCTGGGGACCCCCTGGAACCCCATCAAGGACCCCCAGTGGTCCCGGACCCCACGTTGAGAACCACTGGGCTAACCTATATGACTGTCAACTACTACACCATATCACAATAGCTAATCATTATTCACAACATAAAATTGTGCAACAGGCGAATGAATGTGTCAAACAAGTTGGAAAATACATTCTGCTGTATTCCTGCCATTTGTAAAATTCCCTGATATTCCCTGATTTCCCTGGAGAATTTATCACATTCCCTGATTTTCCCTGTCTGGAATACACCTCTCAAAATTCCATGACATTCCAGAAATTCCACCTGGAACTGAATTTAAGACCAATTTAAAAATCAAAATAAAGAAATAAAAAACTGGCAAAAACAGACTATTCCAGATTGAACATAGGTGATGTAAGTTGTGAACCTATAGATAGTATAGCTTAAAGAAAAATGACACTGATATGAGTGGTTCTCAACATGGGGTCCTTTAGTAGGTTCCAGGGGGTCCATAGCAAATTGAGTAAATGTTAAATTTCACCATTAGGCTTAATTTACAAGAAGTTACAATTAGAGAATGTAGAAGAAAAGACTATTTTCGCCATAGTTTCAGTTATCTCTTTACCTACAATACTGATAGTGACGGAATTCTGGACAAAATCATATCTAACAATAAGAAATATTCTCAGATTTGAGACAAAATCTCATCAAATTGAGGTCCGTGGCTCTAATGTGGACTAAATTAGGGGTCCTTGATATGAAAAAGTTTGAGAATCACTGACTTAGATATTAAATGTTTGGGGTTAAGATGTCAAACATCTACATCTAGATCTACTGATCTAAGAGAGGACATGAATGTGGAGTTAAGTGCAAGTAATGTAATACAACATAAGAAAATAAAATTTTTAACTACACAATTCATGGCGTAGTTGCACCAACTTAATTAAAATTAAATCTGCATAACACCATGAAAAAATAAGACCCATCATTGTATTCAAGACATTTCACAGCTTTTTAAGGCCTTCAAATGAGATGATTTAAGACTTTTTCAGACTCCTTAAGAACCCGTGGATAACCCTGGACTCACACATCCTGCCGCATCTCCGTCCATCCCTCGCTCCCTCTCTCCATCTGCCCCCCCCCCCCCTCCCTCTCTCCGTGCCCTCTCTACCTCCCTCGCTGCGACTGCTCAGCCTTGTAATCAGCTCATTGTCCATGACGGGGCAGGGACAAAGGCGGGCAAATTCAGATTAACCGGGCGGCGGGGACCTGAACCCGTCGTCGGTGCGCTGGGCCTTTCATGGGGTTTAATGGCTTGTGACAGGCTCTTTCTCACAGATTCAGTGACAAACTTCTCGATTCTGGATGGGGATTTTTGAACTCTCGGCTCTTGTCAAACGGCCGAGAGCCATGACCCAATTGACCACTGGGCTTTCCGATGACAGTCCCTTCCACAGCGGCGCTTCCAAACGAGGCCTTTGCCAGGGATCGGGGACCAACTAGATAATTACTGGTTCTTCTGTAGTTCTGGTTTCTTTCAGCAGCGGTGCAGCACCGGAGCAACGGCATCTCCACCACTGCTTAAAGGATAAGGCTGGTGTTTTTTAATGCATTGCTTACTGTCAACAAATCCTATGAAAATAACAAAATCAACAATGCGTTTGCTCTACTCCCGTTACTTTCTGACTTCCCACGTACCGTTTTTAGCCGTCAACCCGGAAGTCATTGGCTCCAATTGTAAGCTAAAAACCTTGAAATACAGCTCACAGGCATAGTTTACATTTTAAAAATCGCTAACTGTTACCACGAAAAGTCAGGCTGTTGTAGTTATTACCAAATCAAATTCAAATGGGAACAAATTCTTCATTACGCCGGGGACTATTTTCTGTGCTAAGGAACTACTTTCCTGAGATCGCAAACGTGTTTACGGTCGGCTTATTAAGTTGTTTGAGGAAAAAGTCGGCCGGCCCGGCTCTAAAGCAATGCGTTAAAAAACACTGGCCTTATCCTTTAAGAAAACATGATCGGAAAAAAATAATTTAACCAAATGTCCCTCTATAGCAAAAACGTGCTGTTCTAATGTTTAGAATTTGTTTTGTCCATAAACCAAAACAGGGAAAGACGTGGAACTGAAGTTGAAATTTAAATTAAAATCACGCAAGAAAAAATTTGCAAGCTTCAGCCGAGACGAAGTTCTTGCTCATTCTCCATCATGCTGGTGATATAAAGGAAACATTCAATGAGGAACAGTCAGTGACATACACGCAAAACGATATTTTATATTTTTAGACTGACATTCTTATGATTGCACAGGTAGGGGTTCAGTGGACATGTGGCTGCTGACGGTCACAAATTGGCTGCTGCGGGAATGGAACCCATGACCTCTCCATTATGGGACGGTGTCTGTAATCATTAGCCGGCCCGTCGCCTGAGAGAACGAAGCCTCGGTTAGCCCTGTTTGGCCCTGTAGTGGAAACGGGGCTTGCGCGCTCTCCGCTCATTTCTGCCAGCTTAACTTCCTCCCTCTATATCTATCTCTCTGTGTTCGGAATTTGTCTCCTTCTCTTTCTCTCTCTCCATGTTTAGCATTTCATTCTGGTCCCATTTGTGTTCTTCACTTTTGCCTGCCTCCACTCTGCCTTTCTGTCTCGCTCATCCTTTCGGGAATAAAACACGACGGCGGGTGAAAGGATGGACGGATGGATGAACAGATGGATAGATGGATGGACGGATGTTTGGGAGTGCAGGTGCAGTCAATGATCTGAACAGTTTCCCACATGCTTGCCGTCTCTCATTAGGTCATGGCAGTCATAACGCGGGCATTTTTTGTAAAACTCTCATTACTTCCTGGAGGACAATGGCTGGGGCCACTGACCTGAATGGCCTCTTGGCTATTTATCTGAGTATGTTGCTTTTATATAATTGGGGGACTGTGTGGTCGGGTTATCTGCTGAATAATATGCTGTCTTTATGTAATCTGACAGCTGTATGGCTACAGTCTGAATACGTTTTTCTGTTTTTTTTTTTTTCCCACTGCCAATTATAGAAAGTAGGGTGGCATGGTGAGCAGGCAGAGCGTTCTTCAACTGGCTGACCTGGGTTCAAGAGCCTGTGACAGTAAGACACTCAACTGACACATTATTAATTCAACTTTTATAACAATATGTTGATGTCTGCTATTTTTCATCAGGCGCTTTAACCATGAGTAAAATGTTACAGCTTAATATTTCTCATTTAAACAAGCAAATAGTAAACATGTTGTCCCCCACCAGTGATGTAGTTCCACCCTTGGGTCAGTCAATGATTGCTGAGTGAACTTGAAATATGAGTGAAATTGTATAAGCATTTTGGTATGGGACAACGAAAGGACAGATTGACCATATATTTCTGTTGCCTACTCTCCTCAGAATTAGGCTTACAAGTTATATCTTGAAATGTAGTAACTGTAATTGTCCTGTTTTTACTCAATACAGTACAAAATATAAGAACTACAATACGCAATAAATACATTCCGTAAATAAATACAATATACAATATAACATACAACACCAGGAGCGTGAGTGTTATGAATAATACAAATGCTAAATGATAAGTGATATATGGTATTGCACAGTAGGTAAGTGGTAATATGATATAAGTAGTCAACACTGAGGCACAGTGGTAGTGCAGTGATGATGCAATAACAGTACAACAGTCCAAAACTGGACAATAACTACAGTGTCTTGTATGAGCTGCTTTACCACTGAGTCCCCATTCATTGTCAATGCCGCCCCCTAGCGGCACAAAGTCAACATTACAGTGTGACTAACTAACGGACGAACGAACGAACTAACTAACTAACGGACGGAGACCGATCCATAGTCCCCCCTTTGGTGGGAGACAATTAATATGTACAGTTAGCTCCATTATGATGGGCAAGTTTGTAGCGAATTGTATTGATTGATTTCATTGAGAAATGCTACTAAGATGATTTAATGAAGTGTGAATACAATAGAGGAACATTTGTCCCTGTTGTGTCTGAAGAACAATACAAGAAAATTTGAAAATTATTTGAAAATGAATGAATGCGACATATGATAACTTTGTGCTGTGTTTGCATATGGCTTATGAATGATTTGTAATAGAGCCTTCTGCTTATTTAAGGGTTTCTGATTGAGATCCAGCAGCTCTGTTCGCTATTTCAAGACTGCAGACTTTTTTCCCAGACCTTCATTTCTCAACTGGACTTGAAGATTCTGGTCAGTGTTCAATGCAATGTATTCTGGATTGTAAATTATGGATAGGAAAGATGGCTGCAAACATGACTAGAAATGATTCTTCACAAAATCAAATGCCACAGCATATGAAATGATAACTACATAAAATACACTGTGAGATGTGCATTATTTTTCAAGATTTTTTGTGTAATTCCCTGACTTTTGAGAACCTAACATTTTTATGTAAATGTTACAATGCTAATGCATGAGAGTTTCAGTTAAATACACATAGACACACACACACACAGGCACGCACACACGTTTCAGTTCAATAAAGCAATATTTTTCTCCAAAGCAAAATACTTGTTTGTTTTTTCGATGGGCCATAGTACGTTTTTTTTTTTTTTTTTTTACTTGAACTTTTATTGGTTTTTCCAACAAATAAAAAAAAAAAGGAAACGACATATTTCACTTACATACAAACGCAGATACCTCTACAAGGAGAAAGAAAATATAAGAAACAATCAAAAAAAAAAAAAAAGGAAAAATTAAAATAATATAAAATAAAAATAAATAATTAAATAAAAAAATAGAGGGATTATGTGTAGCTTAGTGAGATGAGGGTCTAGAGGATAAACTAAACAAAATGAAGTATAGTTCAAGTAGAGTAGTAAACAAAAGAAACGGACCGTTTATGCCCATAGTACGCTTAATTAAAAGGGGGGGAAAAAAATGAATACCGTGAAATACCGTATACCGTGGTATTCTGGTAGATACCGCACCGTACTGTGACATTTCATACCGTCACGTCCCGACTCACCATCAGTTTCTCGGCGTCGGCGCGGACTTTGAGCAGCTCCGTGATGGCGTCCACGAAGCCCTGGTGGTGGAAGTTGCACATCTTCTCGATCTCCCGGTCGTGGTTCCGTATCCGGGCGTCCAGCTTCTCCATGAAGCGCTTGTGGGCGTTGGGCTGGTCATCGTAAACCGACCTGGGGGGGGGAGGAGAGAGACGGGCGAGGAGTCGGGGGGGGGGGGGGGGGGAGGTAAGGGAAAGACAGAAGAAGAAGAAATGTGAATGTGCATTTTTTTCCCCCTTCAACAAAGATAGGAGAGTTAGACTGATATATCACTTTGCTGATATGCTGTGATCCCACTTTTTACAATTCACAATGCCTCCTTACCTATCACAGCTATGAAATGCATTGGAAAAATTTTGAAAACCAACAGCACATTTTGGCAACGGGCATGCCCAGGTGGCCAGTTGTTAGCACAGTACTGTAAAGAACCCTGCTATGAATCACTGCTGCTCATCCAACCACACATACACACACACACACACACACTTCCCTCTCTATGTGTCAAATACTGGCCCGGCTTCAACAGGCCCAGATGGCTGTGTGTATACGTATCTGGCTGTGTGTGTGTGTGTGCAAGCTTGAGAGCGACTGTGTGAGGGTGTTTGTGTGTGCGAGTGTGTGTGTGTGTGTGAGGCCATTTACATGTCTATATTAGGGCTGGGCAATATGGTTGAAATCAATATCACGATAATCGTAAGGATTTTTCTCAATATCAATATATATCACGATATGGTTCATGTATGCAAAATCACGTTAAATACTCAAATGAATGTTCATCTCATTGAACCGAATGGTAATGTTAGGTGTGATGTCAAACAAAACAGAAATACTCAAATAATATTCCTACCATACTTCATTTTATGAGTTTTTAAGTAAAATTTGCTTGTCATCATCAATTCAGACAGCAGAAATGTGTGTCACGATATTAAAATATCTTCATATCATCACGATATGATTCCACTGAAAGACAATAAACGATAATATTGAATTATTGCCCAGACCTTGTCTACATACACCGCGTGTGTATTTGTTAGGAAAGGCAAAATAGTGACCAACATAGGAATTGGACTAAAAATAACAGGATCTAAACATTTTCCTTTAGGTGGTGAGAAAAAGCACTTCAAGCAGCCGCCTGAGGGTTTAACAACCTGTGAAAACACTGGATTCCATGCAATATTAATTGTCCATTGATAGATAGACCAGTTGATAATAATATGATAAAGCCTCTAACCCAAAATGGGTGACAGGCCTTGTTCTGGTGTGTCCCTCATATCTCTCATCAGGATCCCAGGCTGGAAAATCTGCACTACTGACAACCACCCTGATTCATTTCACCTGGACTTACAGCTCCATCTAGTGGTGAGATAATACAATGGCACATTTACACACAGTCCACAAACATTCTGAGAATCCTCTCAGAGAGTCTTATCTTAGCCTAAAACTCCTTAGCAAGGAGTCCTAGCTTAGGAGTGGTATGATGCTCTGTTTTGGACGCTGTCATTGGTTGATCAAGAAAAATCAACACGCCTCTTTTTGTCATCCAGAATGCACACAAGATAAAACACTATTTACTCAATTAACATTGTATAAGCCAACCACAATTAACGTGTGGTTGGCTTATACCAGTGGTTCTCAACCATTTTTCATATCAAGGACCCCTAATCTAGTCCACATTAGGGCCCCAGACCCCCATTTGATGAGGTTTTGTCTCTTGGACCCAAATCTGAGAATATTTTTATTGCCAGATATGATTTTGTCCAGAATTCCATGACTATCTGTATTGTAGGTAGAGAAACTATGATCAAAACAGTCATTCTTCTACATTTTCTAATTGTGCTAAAGTTTATCAATTTCATCAATTTGCTGGGGACCCCCTGGAACCCCTGGACCCCCTGGAACCCCCCCCCCCCCCCCCAAGGACCCCTGGTAGTCCCCGGGCGCCACATTGAGAACCACTGGCTTATACTATCAAAAATAAAATAAAAATATAATGGATTGGACAAAATCTTTGAAAACCATACGAACCGTACTTTTTAATACTTGTACGGACGCATTATGCCTTTATTTGGGTGAATGCAGTAATGTTATTATACTTTACTAATTTGATGTTAAGATTTGGTGAAAATGGCTCAAGACTCAATAGTATTAGTATAGTTTATAGACTATATTGGCAAGCCTATATGAATAGGATTTTTAACATTGTGATAACTTTCATAATAATAATAGATTAATGCGTCTTTTCTAGAGATGCACCGATTGCAATTTTCTTGGCCGATTCCGATTTCCGATTTTTTAAAAGTCTGACCTGCCGATTCCGATTTTGGCCGATTCCGATTTTCTTTCTAAGAACTATAATTGACAGCATACACAAACATTGTTTTTTAACTTTTCTTTAATGGAAAATTAAAATTCAATTGTATGTTCATAATAAAACATTGACTATTAATAACTTACATTTTCTCCAAAACTGCACCAGGTTACAGGACCTTCTCTCACTCTCACTCAAACAAATCTCAAATATAAAGTGCTCCAGGTTACTGGACAGAGCTTTTCTGTACAAATAAAATCCAACTGACAATGAATTGCAGTATATCCTACTTTATCTAACATGTTTTACTTTCCCAAAAGAAAACAGGTGCAACAGATCTATATAACAACACCCTAATGTCATTTATTTACATCAAAAGGTTATCCATGGAGCCCAGTCCAATGTAATGGAGATTTAAAAGAGTCATAGTGCCATCTTGTGGTGAAAAAAAATGACTTTTTGTTTTGACTCCGCTGAGATCGGGAGGTAGCTCGTTTCTCCCACACAGTAAGCAGGCTGACCAATATCATGCATGTGATAAACTTAAGCTTGAAAAGTAAAATCTATACAATTACATCATATCACCGTTTATTTCCATGCATATGCGCGAGCTTCTCTCGGCAGAGAGAGAGAGAGACACACAGAGTACGGTGGTTTCGGCGCATCGGCCGACGCTTCCGGAGTTTTCCCGGGTGCACGGTGCCGGTCCGAGACTTCGGCGGGGGTCCCGACGCTAATGCGTCACCGGGTGCCCGGCGAACGGGTTTTTCGGCAGGATCGGGAGGATCAATGCGACCCGTGTGCGCGGTGGAAAGGACAGCGGCGAGAGAGATGGGACGCGCTGGAACGGAGATCAGTATGGCTCAGTATGGACTATCACAGCGGAGTTTTTACCGTTGTCTTAAATTTGACCGGCACAGAATCGGATATATGAGACTGATCTGCCGGTCACCGGTCATGGCCGATCAGCTGAAAACCGGCCGATTCCGGTCACCAGCCGATCGATCGGTGCATCTCTAGTCTTTTCTGCGTCTTTCAGCCATTTCCTCCTCTCCTTAACAAACTCCTCACCTCCTAAAAGTCCTCCTCTCTACTCTTAACAGTTTTCCACCTTAGGAGCTCTCTTAAGGCTAAGATGCTTTGTGAATAGCTTTTATCTTTACTAGGATTTAGTCTTACTTTTAAAGGGGACATTCTTAGAAAACGTCATTACTCTCAGAGTTTTCTTAGAACTTCACCACTTAGGACCGACTCTTAGTACTAGGAAGCTTTGTGGATACGGCCCCCTGATTTCTTAATCAAAAGTCACATTTGTAAAAAAAAAAAAGACTGGATTTCTGTGACCTGCAAATTAACCAGAAATCAAGGCCTCCTGAACTTATTCAGCTCTGGATGCATGCCAAGTCAACTTAGCCTCACCTTGGGACCTCAAATTGATTACAGCATCCAGGGTGGTGTTGTCACAAAGGGACCCACTAGAAATAAACTAAACTACATGAGCATAATGGCATCATGCCAAAATAAGCTGCTGAGGTGCCATGAAATGTCAAAGTCTTTACACATTTGGTAATGGATACTCATCTGATACAATCTTTATCCAGGGATCCCTATCTGAGACTATTTTTTAATTCGTTTTTTTTTTTACATGACTGCATTTGCATTTTCCATGCGGCAGGTGGGAACCGGCAGCTTTATCACCTAAGCGTGTCCAGAAGTGGGGAAACCCCAGAGATGCAGGAACATTAGACATCATGATAGAAAAGCTACTCTGCATTTGTTCAACAACAGTATCCCCCCCCCCCCCCCCCCCCCCCCACCCCCAGAACCAACAAAGCAGGAGAATGTACCTGCCAGAAAATTGTCAGCAATCTTGATTAACCAAAATAGTCAAGGGGGCTGTGTAGCCAAAAACAATACCTACCAGTTTTCCCCTAGATTTTTTTTTCAGGCTGGGTGGTAAGCCCTTTAAAGCCCTCCGGAGATTTGTTTTTATTATAGACAAACCCAAAAACGAAATAATAAAACGAATAGCCTAATATGATGCCCAGTGTTATTGCCACACAACTCTCTCTCTCTCTAACTCTCTCTCTCTCTGCTGTGTAACATTGCAACATTGCAATCAAATATATAAATAGGAGTAGGTAAAATTAACTAAAGATACAAACAGAAAAAATTTTGCTTTTGCTGTTAAAAAAGAATATACAGTATATATACAGATAAGTAAAGATATCTTAAAATAAAAATAGAAAAATGTGGACATTGCAGTTAAAAAATATAAATACAATATCTCTCTCTTTCTCACACACATTGACATTGAAAATTAATGGAAAATCAAAGCGGTTTTGGCGATGGTTTTTCAAGTTTTGATCGTTCCAGCATGACGGATTCTACAGTAGAGGAAATACTGCAGCAACATCTAGAAATAAAAAGATATTAGGCTATATGTATATATATATATATACAGTACTGTGCAAAAAGACTTAGGCACCCTAGATTTTTTATATAAATTTCTTAGAAGTCTTAGATGTGCCAGTAGACTGCTGTTTATTGTAAATTTTTGATATTCAGAAACTTTTCATGTCATTAGTTTTGAAAGCATCTTCGCTTTATGGATATCTTTGACATATGCCTAAGACTTTTGCACAGTACTGTATAAATATATATATATATATTTGTTTTTATTTTTATTTTATTTAGTAATTTTTTTTTTTTGTTTTTTTGTAACCCCTTGTCCAAGCCGGGCGGCAAAAAATAATGGTAGGGGAAACACTGCCTATTCACATCTGCACTGTACAGGCCTATACCAAATGTTGATATCAATACCAATTTTTAAGGCATTAAAAATGCCAGGTACCAAAAAGCTTTAAAATATTGGATTCTTAGAAGGGACAAGTCAGGATTTACATAAGCCTGAGGGCTGTTGGAAGTGTCTCACTCTGAATGTCTGATCAAGATCTAGATCAAGATCTGATTCTGTTAAACAAACGGCATGCAAATGTGCTTCCATCTTCCATGGTTTGAAATGAGAGTAGGCTAAACCCTGAATGAAAACCTTGAGCTACTCCTGCCCCTACTGCTGCAAAACATAGCTAGTGCTAAACACATGGACTGAAACTTGTATCACTAAACGGCTGAATTATGTTATTTCTGACACAGAGCTTTCTAGATGGCATCGGCTCACTAGAATGTTAACAATATAAAAACATCATTACAAAGTGCAAATACTATAATTTGGATGGAGAGCTTGTGAAATTGAGATGGTCAAGCCGTCTCATTAGTGATTACTACAGAATGAAATGCAGCTAATATCTAGGGCTGTGCAAAAAAACATCGATACAGCTGAGTATTGCAATATTTTTTTCCATGATACTGTATCGATTTGCCAGCCCCTCGTATCGATAGATTAAAAAAAATTATTCATGTTTTCAACGGATTTAAAATGTCCTTAAATTTCCCTCAAATCCCTTTGAATTAAATAGTTTTGACTCAATTTGTCCGCTGAGTTATCAACATAATGTGATATATTACATATTAGACTACCCAGGTGGTACACAGCAAGTTGTATTTTCAGCTCTATTTTTTAATTTTCAGTAAATTATGTAGAGTATTGCAATGTATCGCAATATGTATTGTATCGCAATGAATCGTGATACAATCGTATCGTGACCCATGTATCGTGATAAGTATTGTATCGTGAGGTCCTTGCCAATACCCAGCCTTACTAATATCACAATTCATTTTTCTGCTCCAAGATACGTACTGTCACATTTTTGTATCGCGATCAATCATTTTCCAGGACCCTTCCAGGACATTTTCCAGGAGTTTTTCTTGACAATACGGGACAGCACTTGCCCACAAACGGTCATATAATTTACCGGTAGGCCTAGTATTGACACATTTAACCCCCGTTTTATTCCTCCTTTGTTAATGATGCAGGGTTCATGATGAAGTGTCTCGGGTTCATTATGGGTGACGGCTACACCCATCACCGCTAACTGTACAATAAGGTCGTGGCCTCCTCTTTTTGTTAGACCTGATCGGGACTGGTATGTTTTTGTTTTTTTACTTACAAAGCTCTCCTCAACAAACAAACACCAACATGTTCTGTGTTCCACTTACTTGAATTGTGGCAGTTACAATACTCACTCCAAACACTGGCTTATACTCCAGGTCTCATATGAACTTCAAACTTGGACAAAAATTGACTATGTTCTACCTCTGTAACAATTTCAAAATGTGATAAAGTAGTAAATCACACCATAATGTACACTGTAAGGTGTGTGTTATTGTCAAAGCATTGTTTAACAGGTGGTATTGTAATGGGTTGTTACATGCACCCCTAGTAGCCTATAACTGTTTTGATGTAGATTAATAAAATCTTAATTTCAGTTTAAGTTAAATTTACTTTTGTCAAACAGATGACCACTGACACGTAGGCAATCTGAGTGAGGGGCTAAAATACAATTAAAATTTTCCAGGACAACATAGATTATTTCCAGGATATTTGGTCATTTTAATCAATTTCCAGGTGTTTCCATGACTGAAAAACTAGTCTCTAAATTTCCAGGTTTTCCAGGACGCGTGGGAACCCTGTTTGATACATCCTCCCATCCCTAATAGGTAGAGACCCAAACAGAAACAAAGAAAGACAACGAAAATAAAACTTGATCCGGTATCTGTGCCTGTCTGTCGACATGCATCCGCCTCTATCTGTCTGCATGTCTGTGCCTACAGACCCATCTCTCTCTCTCTGTCCATTTCAGCAGTTATTCCATGACAGAGCAATATAAACACAGGCAGCATTTGTCTCCAAGCATGTTATCTCAAACAGACGACACCAACTACTGATAAACCTTCATGTAAATCTCTAGAGATGCAGGTGCATGTTGCCCCCCCCCCCCTCCCCCCGCGATAGTCATTTGCATACACTTTACACCCACACACATAAACTATTACTTATAATAATTGCCAAATGCGGTAGAGTAAACCCTACTGGTCAGCTGAGTGTCCTAGTGGCTGTACTAATGACCATCTCATGTATTCATGATATGGTCAAATAGGTTCAAATCCTAGGCCCTCGCACCTCAATTATGTTGCATACTGAAAGACTATTGAGACAGAGCCAAAGCTGTCCATTATAATCAGCCAAAGGCCTCGAGCATTTTGTTCCGCATATTAGGGCTGAACAATTAATCAAAATTTTATCGAAATCGCAATATGGCCTACTGCAATTTTCAAATTGCAGGAGGCGCAATATTTGTTAAAGGTGAAATGTGTCAAAATACCATTTTAAATGAAATATTGGCGTGGTGCAGAGATGTCCTGGCCTACACGTCATATTCTACAGACTGAAGAAAACATCTTAAGATCCCCGCAAAAATCACACCATAATCATTTTAATACGTTTTTCAATGAAAATGAGAATAATGATGTAAAAATGATCATTCTCTCTAATATCGCAATTGCAATATCAGCCAAAATAATCGCAATTACATATTTTTTCAAAATCGTTCAGCCCTACCGCATATTACCATGATGATGAATCTGGAAACTCAACTCCTGGCACAATAAAAAAAAAAAGGTTAGTTTAGGCTATAAAAAACTTGGCCACCGACAATAAAAGGTAGGCTAAAGCACAAAGAGCAAAAAATCACTGTAATATTCATAGTATAGTATTACTATAGGGACTTAGCGTATCTATGATATTCTATAGTGAGCTGATAGTGAGTGGGTATCATCATTCATTCATTGGTTTCACACTGAAATTTTGCCACAATACATAAAGGGTTCAGATTTTCTACTTCTTTATTATTAAGTCAAAAATGTGTGTTTCCACTCTCCACAGACGCAAGTAGCTCCAGCAAAAACTAGACAAGAAAATGCTACATACATGTGCATACATATACATGTTTCCATGTAAATAGCCAGAAAATTCAGTTATATACAGTATAAAGCTGTTGGGACATGATGACGCATATCAGCTTATCCTGGATTTCACCTTGGCAGGGATATGAGCTAGTAGCCAGAATAAGCTCTGCATGTAAGTATTGTATGAATTTTGTCTGTGTATCAACAAGATAAATATAATAAAGTGGTGGTAGTGGGCTATTTGTATGACAGAATTTCATTTTATGAGGACAGTATAACAAGCTGGGCTAAGACACTTTATATCCCCCATCACCACCACCTAGGGTTGCAAAGGGGTGGAAAATTTCCGGTAAATTTCCAGAAAGTTTCCGGTAAATTTCCATGGGAAGTTAAGCTGGGGGAATTTTGGAAATATTCCAAATTGGAAACTTTCCATGGGAATTATGGGAATTAATGGGAATTAATGGGAATTTATGGGAATTAACTGGGAATTGAGGGTAATTTAATGGAAAGGTATCATATCCAAGCATAAATATTTGTTTTGTTATAAGCAGACATCCATCCAAAATAATACAATTAAAACAGATTTATTTGTAAGTAGAACTTTATCAAGTGTTAAATATTTTATTGAACAATCAATTCTTTCATTGAAGAACAAAAACATGAATGTTGAGTTGCATGTAGGGGGCGTGGCCTCAACAGCCCTGCAGTAAGCAGTGTGCTATGTGTGCATGTGATTGAGGAATAGCATAGATATTCAACTGTACTTGCATGATATCTGGTTGTTTTAGTCAGGATTATGCTAAAATATATTTTCCCCAACTATATTGAAGTTTCCTATTAAGAGCATACCTTCAATTTAGTAAATTCCTGGTTTATTCCCGTTTATTCCCATAAATTCCCTTTAATTCCCATGGAAAGTTTCCAACTTTGAAAATTCCCGGAATTTTGCAACCCTACCACCACCACAGAGTCAATAAAAGCACCGTGCAAAACTGTTAAGATGAAAATCCCAACTGCTCTGTTCAGCCCACACCTTCAGTTTCCAAAGAATCAACAATGTCGTAACTGTTGAGCCAACATTTGATCATGGGGACAGCAGGAAATACTATGATAAAAACTTTCAGGAGAAATTCCCTGTGGGAGGAAATCAAAGAAAACGACTGCCACAAAGTGGGAGTTATTTTAACAAACGAGGCACTTCTTTAGACGTCAGTATTCAAATTCACAGTCAACTGTCATTACTTTTGCAATGGTGGGTCCGCATAGTCGTTAGAAACACCATCCCATGATTAAAAGCTCAACAAAGATTTTAAGCCAAATAACAACCATGTGTCCTGCAGATGTGGGGTTGGGGGTGATTTGGCTCCTGGGCCCATGCCAATGGGTGTTCAAGTTTAAAAACAATATACAGTATGATTTACATATGAAAAGTGCACTATGATGGCAATGGTCCATAAATTTGAGTGGGTTGTTGGTTCAGTTAACGGCCTAAATCCCACAGATTCCGCCAGTTTGTAATGATTCCAATCTTCAGCCTCCATGCTCCCATATGAGTTTCCTCTTTCCTGTTGTTAAGACTTTCAAGCAGGTGGCAGCTGCGCTAAATAGGTCACTGTCTTCCTGTCAGGACGGGAAACTACCCTCATTTTTTCACCCAGAGTCCAGAGTGGCTTCTGGATTGCAAATATCACATTTGATCATTTCGCCATCCAAAGTGGATTTTAGTCTTTACTACATCAGGGGGTGTTGTGGGCCTAATTAAATGAAACATCTGTGATGGCAAGTGGCCATTTGACAAATCCCAATAACCCATCATTATTCTCATTTTCATTGAAAAACGTATTAAAATGATTATGGTGTGATTTTTGCGGGGATCTGTACCAAACAAAGATGTTTTCTTAAGTCTGTAGAATATGATGTGTAGGCCAGGACATCTCTGCAGCACCACAATATTTCATTTAAAATGCTATTTTGACACACATTTCGCCTTTAACAAATATTGCGCCTCCTGCGATTTTGAAAATTGCAGTAGGCCATATTGCGATTTCGGTAAAATTTCGATTCATTGTTCAGCCCTAGTCGAAAGGCATTCTGGGAAATGTAGGAAACCACTAACTGAAGTAGAAGCAGACGAGGCAGGTTGGTGGAAGAGTATCCAAGGGGGTGTTTCCCTTTAAGATGTGCCCATGTCAAAAACAAATACAACTTGATTCGTCCGCCCTGGATTCTACATAGTACCAGAATACCTTGTTTAGGAAGCTGTGTGAAATCTCTCTTGGTATGTTGTATTTATTGTGAAGCCCTGCAGCCACGATTAAAATATACCAGCATTTGGGCAAGGGAATGGCGTTACTCCAACGCTGCTTCCTGCCTGCCCCTGGCCTTACGTCTGACAACTCAGATAAAGACTCCACTGCTGTGGAGAGGTATCCTCAAACAATAGACCAGCAGGGGTCATCTCTGCTCATACGCCAATGTTTCCTCTACATTCATTCACCAGTGGTGGTCCCACATTACGGGGGAAATTACCACCACAAGAACATAAAGACAAAGGAGAAAAAAACATCATCTGGTCTTATTTCTCATGTAATACAAACACACATTTATACACAAACAATATTTTGGCTGAATGTCAATATCTATGCCCCCTCATTTGATTTAGTAGCTTAAGATTCATCTAAGATAACTGCAGGTAATGGTTGCTCAGCCGTAGTGGAAAGAGAGATGATGTCAAATCACAAAATGGAACAACTGCCAGCTGACATTATATTTAAGTCAATGTACTAAGGCAAAGATAGTAGGACAATGCATTTCCCTGCCCCAAGAAATGGTAAACTAAATCCAACAATACTTTTTTAAATAATTAGGTCTAATACACATTTTTCTAGAAATATGCCCCCTACCTGTTTTCATTGCTATCTTGTGTGTGGAATCAGGTACTGTGTGTTCATTAAAAACTTCCCCACTCATTTACACTACAATCACTACAATCGTTCAAGTTTGTAATTCATCATGAAGTGCAACAGAATTCTAATTCTAAAGAGCCTGCGGAAGAAAACTGGCTAAATCACTGACAATGGGGTTGAGTCATGGAATCCTGCAGAAAACCATCCACATGTCTCTGCAGTTGCAGTTCCAGATGTCACTTAGGACAACTGAGACAGTCTGGCTGCTGGCTGTATCCATCGCTGGGGTCGATGGTAAGCTCTTTATTCATATTATTGAGTTGTTGTTTTTTCTGCTGCCTAATTAGTGCTTGCTAGCTAGCTATGTTAACTCATCAAAACAATGCAATGTGATGAAAGTCAATAGCAAAGCAGAGTAAAATACATGATTTGACGGTTCAAAATTTTTCTTTTCTATGTTAACTATGACCAGTTGTGATTGGTTAAGTGTTTACCTGATTAATACATTAGCCTATATAATGCCAGGGGATAGCTTTAGCAATTGTAACCATAATCTATGAGTTAAAGAAATACTACATTTCTATATTTGCGACTGTATCCTGCACTTTGTAATGTAGTTATGGAGTTGTTTAATTTACTTGAATTTGTTTTTTGCACCGTTGATTTACATGCAGTTGATGTGTTACCTCAATTACATTTTGGAGCGTATTCTATTTTTCCAATTTACAAGCTACATTTTTCATTATAATGTGTCAGGGTGTTCCAAGTTCTATTTCAATTTTTGAATTTCCTTGATTTCCTTGATTGGTGGCCCTATGGGCAGGGGTTACCATTATGTTCACACTGTAAGCAATTTGGTTGATGGGCTCTATGCCATATTTTCGTCCAGTGGAGTCGGAGGCAGGACAACCTCCACAGAAGGAAACAAACACCGCTCCACGAGGATGTCAAGAACGTCCGGGAGAAAAGACACATTTTTTGCAAACGGTGATGCGTGGCTGGCATTAAGCTTTCGGGGTAATCCACGTTTGTGACGGGCTGTTCAGTTCTCAAGCGAGACAGTATTGCCAAACACAACTCGATGCTCGTCATCACACCATTTGTAGAGACTTGTTCATGACCAAAAGAAAACAAGCTCGTGCCGGGATGATTGGGCAGCTCGAGCGGCATGCAGCCTCTCCCTTCTCATCGACGGGGATACAGACATCTCCAATGAGGAGTGCGAGGTTGTTTCACGTCCGTCTGCTGAGTGATGGGAAACCAGAATGGAGAACAGCACCACACTAGGGCTGGGCAATATATCGATATTATATTGATATCGTGATATGAGACTAGATATCATCTTAGATTTTGGATATCGTAATATAGTGATATGGCATAAGTGTCTTTTCCTGGTTTTAAAGGCTGCATTACAGTAAAGTGATGTCATTTTCTGAACTTACCAGACTGTTCTAGCTGTTCTATTATTTGCCTTTACCCACTTAGTCATTATATCCACATTACTGATGATTATTTATCAAAAATCTCATTGCGCAAATATTTTGTGAAAACACCAATAGTCATCCCTACAATATTGTTGCAATATCAATATCGAGGTATTTGGTCAAAAATATTGTGATATTTGATTTTGTCCATATCGCCCAGCCCTACTTACAACTGAACATTTAGCCCACTTCGTAGAAAATACAGAGATATATATTGTGTATCACCATTCAGCCTAAAATACTGAGATATGATCTTTGGTCCATATCACCCAGCCCTACACCACACCGACATTTAAAACGAAAGTATCCCGGAGCCACTTCTGAAACTGATAGTACTTGGTGAGTAATGTTGTTTATGCCACCTGGATGTCAGTGATGAGTACCGTGACTACAGACCTGATTAGGGCTGCAACGATTATTTTCATTGTCGATTAATCTGTCGATTATTTTCTCGATTAATCGATTAGTTTCTCGATTAATCGATTAGTTGTTTGGTCTATAAAATGTCAGAAAATGGTGAAAAATGTGGATCAGTGTTTCCCAAAGCCCAAGATGACGTCCTCAAATGTCTTGTTTTGTCCACAACCCAAAGATATTCAGTTTACTGTCATAGAGGAGGAAAGAAACCAGAAAATATTCACATTTAAGAAGCTGGAATCAGAGAAGTTTGACTTATTTTTCTTAAAAAATTACTCAAACCGATTAATCGATTATCAAAATAGTTGGCGATTAATTTAATAGTTGACGACTAATCGATTAATCGTTGCAGCTCTAGAAATTACTGAATAAAATTCATCAATACATTTCTGTATTATCAACACCTAAAACAATATTATTCTATCATAACATACAAAGGTGTATGTGTGTATGTAAAGCATCCTCCACCTGCTTCTAAAAGACTTGAGAGCTCAATAAAGCTTTGAATTTTGAGCTGCTTGATTCATTTTTCGTTATGACTAGAAAATAATCATTAATCGATTAATCGAAAAATCAAAATAATCGGTAGTTGCAGCCCTACTTAGCAGACATCTCCATAGATCTGGATGCAACATAGACAAGGTGCCTGGAGACTGGCAGAGGCTGAAGGTGTTCATCTACTACTGTGCCCTGTGGCAGACACTGCTCACAAAGGAGCCTTATTGTCATGACTACATGGTTGGTCAGCAAAGAAACTTTTGATTTGAATTTCATCGAATAACAACGCAGTTTCACAAACTGATGATTATGTCTGGTATTCCCTTCTCTTTCACAGAACATTCTACATTTAGTAGAAATCATGTTGTTGCCCATCTCGGCCGCACGATGTGATAGAGGCTTCCCAGGGGGCAAAACCGAATCAAGAATTCAAGCCGCAGCAGATTGCACATCTCTACCACAGAGGGCCTGGTGTGAATCTCTCTAGAGCAGTGATTCTCAACCTTTTTCATATCAAGGACCCCATAATTTAGTCCACATTAGGTCCACAGACCCCCATTGGGCCAGGTTTTGTCTCTCGGACCCAAATCTGAGAATATTTTTATTGTCAGATATGATTTTGTCCAGAGTCCCATGACTACCTGTGTTGTAGGTAGAGAGATAACAGTGAAACTATGATCACAGCAGTCATTCTTCTACATTCCCCAACTGTGTTAACTTCTTGAATGAAATAATGGTGAAGTTTAATACTTCATCGATTTGCTGGGGACCCCCTGAAACCCCCTCAAGGACCCCTGGCGGTCCCCACGTTGAGAACCACTGCTCTAGAGGGCCCTAGCACTGAGCAGTTTGATCCAACAAAAGCAGTCCACCAATGGCTGTCCAGCAAACAGGCACGCCGGCCAAGTTATAAGAACTGCTGGGACAAGGACATACTTTGTGTTGATTAGATGAAGGACAGGCATGTAGGCTAAATTATATGAACTGCTGGCTGGGCTGGTTTTCAATGGGAAATATCCTATTTTGCCTTTTCTCCAGTGGTGGTAATTTTCTTGCTCGGGTGGCACACCACTGCCGAATAAATAGAGGACACATTGAGAAATTGGCATATATGTCACACAGTACACAGCTTTTTATAACTGTAACAAAGTGACTTCCTCTTCTCATCTAACCATCTATTACTCCACACTCAGGAGGAAGAGCATGCATTATCCAATACTAAAACTGCCAGGCCGCCCACGCTAAAACAGCCATCACTATAGCCGCGGGCGGCAACAGTTGACTGCAGACACCAGTCAGAACAGTAACATGTTTGCCCACTTGATACACCATGTTGGAACAGGGGTGTTAGGGTGGCCTGGTGGTTAGAGAGACCATCCTGTTAATGTCAATGTGTGGTCCCTGTTACATCCAATGTGTCCATTCCTGCTGAAGTGTCCTTAAGCAAGACACTAAACCCCTACCTCCCTCTGGGCAAATGCATACATAAGTTCCTCAGAGGCCTACATTATGAAACACATTCCTGATTTCACAGTATGTAATTTAGAGATTAAAGTGCTCTAGACCAGGGATTCTCAAGCTTTTTCATATCAAGGACCCCATAAATAGTCCACATTAGAGCCACAGACCCCCATTTGATGAGATTTCGTCTCTCTGACCCAAATCTGAGAATATTTTTATTGTCAGATATGATTTGGTCCAGAATTCCATGACTGTATTGTAGGTAGAGAGATAACAGAGAAACTATGATCAGAACAGTCATTCTTCTACATTCGATAATTGCGTTCATTTCATGTAAATGAAATAATGGTGAAGGTTCAATTTGCTGGGGACCCCCTGAAATCCCCTCAAGGACCCCTGGTGGTCCCCGGACCCCATGTTGAGAACCACTGCGCTAGACAAACAATACATTTCTCACTGCACATATGGTCCCCATTTCTGACTATGTTGATACTTACTCAAGTCAAGTTTATTTATATAGCCCTTTATCACAAGCATGTCTCAAAAGGCTTTACATATATATATATATGTGTATATATACTATAATTCTACAACTGTTCTAGGCTATGTACAAATATAGGCTTGTCCACCATCAATGATTGACACCCTGACTTTGACATTAGTTACATCCACTGACACTAAAACTGGTCAGTGGTCAAAGGCTATATCTGCTGTGTGTGTGTGTGATTTTATAACCATAGGAAACTGATAACAATCTACAATGCTTACAGCTCCAATAAGGAAGTGGGTTACTGAGCAAGCTAGGCCTGTACTGTACTGCTGACAACCAAGCTAACTAAAGAGGCTGAATTTTTTGTTGGATCAAGTGAAAAGCCACCCTCAAATTAAAAAAACAAACAAAAACGTTCGTCGTAGGCAGGGAAATCAGTATCTATCAACCTAAACGAGCCTCCAACAAAGCTAGAAAGCAGGGAATCCAGGCCTAAACATGGAATGTCATCAACAGACAGAACCTGGAACTGCTTGACTCACAACAGAGGAGACTGGCTTTCTGGACGCAAATGTTGACTGAATTGTCCTAACTTATCAAAATAACGCACGAGGAGCTAATGCCGCCGGTAAAGGGGCGTACTGACTATGTCATTATTTTGACAGCTATCATAGACAGCTGAGAGCAGTTCAGTATCCTCAGGGCACACATTCAGCGCTTACCCTTGGAATGCTGAAAGACAACCATGGCCTACAGGCAGGTCTACAGGTCTGGTGGAATTGGAGGCATTCAGCTTCGTTGCTTTAGTCAATTTATAACCACAATTTCTAAATGTGCAAGATCATAACGCTACAGTCTCTGCCCAAGGCCTTGCAAGCCCACCCGGTAACTGACTAGCTTGCTCAGCTAATGCAGTTACCTAGAGAGCGTAGCATGGACGATTCAACCTCCCATCTCACCGCTATCAAGTTGTTTGACAACCACATCACAGAGCCTGGGGTCAAGATGACTCATCTAACTCTGATATAATGAATTGCCAGCAAATAATTGCAGCTGAACAACTAACACAGGCTGAAACTGCTAACATCGTTAGCTAACGTTAGCTAGCTAATAATAACAACATCTAAAGTCCCACAGCCACACCCACTAATGATGTTTACATTTCTGACAGGTCACCGGCTGTCTATCAATAGACACACACAGGGAAACCAGGCAAACCCGGTTTCGGTAAAGCTGCATATTATAGGCTGAAACAATAGCTAATGTTAGCCTGCTTGCTAGCTAGCCAACCAGCTAGCCGCACTCCTCAATTCAACATACCTCACTGTGTAGCTTATTGGCTACAATTGCTAACGATAGCTAAGTAGCCAGTGCTAGGGTGGCTAACGAACAAAGGTCTTGCAATGGAATGACCACAAGCAAAGACGCGGACATATGATAGATAAGGATTTGCAAAGAAGCCATATTTCCCTACCGAAGGGTGGGACCGACGCAAGCCGTGTCGGTGCTCTCAATTTCCTGTAAAATCCGTTCGTGCTCCGTTATACACTCCAGGGTTTCATTCTCCGCCATGATGGTTGTGTTTGTGTATTATGGCTATCTGACTGTGGCAAAGCAGACACACTGCAGCGGAAGACACGTCAGTACGAGGACTTGCCGACGGGGGGCGCACTACCACTGTAAGGACTTCAATGACAGCAGCTTGTTCCCCACAAACGCCATACAAGCTGTTCACAGCTGTAGGTACAAGGGCCAAACCTTTCCCTGCTCTCTTTGACTCAAGGGCGTAACCATGGTATAGACATTGGGGGGGTCCAAATGAGAGCCACCCCCCCCCCCCCAGATTTTTTTTTTTGCATTTCCCACAATGCTATGATAGAGAACATAGTTTTGAGGACTACATTGACCATTTGAATTCACATTTAAAGGAATAGTCTGTGATTTCTCCAAGATAGTGGCTGCCCCCTCCACTTCGTTTTGTTTTGGTCAGTTGCTTACTGTTTACTGTTTACTGACTTTAAACACATCTACCAATTCGAATTATGCTCCCTGTCTCTCTGTGCTGCCTCCATTGTGACCAGGTATCATCTTATGTTTTCCTTAACAAACGGAAATAAATTGAAAATAAATAGGAAATAACAAGAGACAGATCCGTTGACAGGGTTCATAAAAGGAGGACATATTTAACATATTTTCTACTGTATATTGGGGGGGACAGATTGGTATTTTCTCAGTATTGGGGGGGACACAACCCCCCCAAAGAATGCGTGGTTACGCCCTAGCTTTGACTTATGGCTTTTAAGAAAATTTGCCATCAAAGCTTTCAACTTATATGTAGGCTACTACAGTTCTGGAGACAAAGTGGTGCAATGACTGATGACTGACAAGGCATTATTTCATCAATGTGATAAACTAGACATAGTTCCCCACACTATCAGCTAAGAGTCCTGGATGTGATTTTTTTTGGATATGGCATCCAAATAGTTTTCTGACATTTTTTTTTTTTTTTTTTGCTTCTTTGTTCTCCATTGTGATGATAAACACTATAAAATCAAAGGTAGACTCTCTTAAATTAAGGTAATGGTTGTCAATCCCAGTTCTCGGTACTCAGAACCCTGCTGGTTTTCATTCTAGCCATCTAAGGATACAGCAAAGAAAAATAGAATATAAATAAGAATATAGGAAAAAAGGGTTATACAAACATACACAACCAACAATTTCAAAGCTAGAACATGTTAGGTAGAAATGTGTTAATAAAAGTATGAACAGGTATGGATTACAGTGTTAGGAGTAGTAGCAGCAGAGCTTAGTGAGGCAAAAAAAATTGTGAAAAATATGTACAATATAAGTGTGAAGATACAGCATATGTACAATATTTGCAAAATGTACAGGATGTGCAAAAATGTATTCATATTCAGGTATACAGAGGCCCATACATATGTACAACAGATGTCTAAGTGTATAGACATACATGATAAAGAAAACTACACACCTTATCAAATATATTAAATTTATAGATCTAAATAACATGTACAGAATGAGTAGATTTGGATAGGGTCAGTGTTTGGAGATCTGGACAGCCAATGAGAGACAAGTTTACAGTGAGGTCAGCGGAGACTGCTAATAGCCAATAAGGGCAGAGTTTACAGTGAGGTTAGGCAGAAGTGTTATGTTAAAAAGTTATATTAATAATAATAATTTGTACCTTTTTAAGATCTTTGAAACTTTTAGGCCTATTCACCTTCAGATCTACTGAAAAGTATACAGTCTAGAGTCACAGCTTTTCCCAAATTCACCTTTCGTGTTTTTTCTTTGCTTTTGTCTTTGTTTTTCAGTGCATATTAATGAGCGCTACATTAATGTGCATATTAATACATGTTAATCCACGTTGGATCGATGGAGTCAGCAGGAAAATGTCAGTTATATGTGTCCTTGCCTAATTGTCTAGACCAGTGATTCTCAACCTTTTTCATATCAAGGACCCCTAGTTTAGTTCACATTAGAGCCACGGACCCCGATTTCATGAGATTTTGTCTAAATCTGAATATTTTTATTATTAGATATGATTTTATCCAGAATTCCATGACTATCTGTATTGTAGGTAGAGAGATAACAGAGAAACTATGATCAAAACAGTCATTCTTCTACATTCTCTAATTATGTTAACTTCTTGTAAATGAAATAATGCTGAAGTTTAATAATTCATCGATTTGCTGGGGACCCCCTGGAACCCCCTCAAGGACCCCTGGTGGTCCCCGGACCCCACATTGAGAACCACTGGCCTAGTGTGACTCGAGCCACTCCTTATCCTCCGTCATAACCTGAAATCTAATTTCTTCAAGAAATATGTATATATATATCTCCTTCTTTCTTCTGAAAAACGACTTCTAATATATCTTCTTCTTCTACTTGCGCTGAGGAAAATGTCCAATTCTGGCTGTGGCCTTTCAGCCAGTGGTTCTCAACGTGGGGCCCGGGGGCCACCAGGGGTCCTTGAGGGGGTTCCAGGGGGTCCCCAGAAAATTGATGAGATGTTAAACTTCGCTATTATTTAATTTACAAGAAGTGAACACAATTAGAGAATGTAGAAGAAAAGACTACCCTGATCATAGTTTCACTGTTATCTCTTTACCTACAATACAGGCAGTCATGGAAGTCTGGACAAAATCATATCTAACAATAAAAATATTCTCAGATTTGGGTCTGAGAGACAAAATCTCATCAAATGGGGGTCCGTGGCCCTAATGTGGACTAAATTAGGGTCCTTGATATGAAAAAGGTTGGGAATCACTGCTTTAAGCTACAGTGCAGTATGAAGTTCTGTCCAGATTGTCTTCAGTCATAATTGGAATATGATCAAATACATGCTGGTTGCTACATAAATGGGCTGGAGTTCATCAGCAGTCGTCATTTCAAATGTCAGTGATTGAATTTTTTTTTTTTGCAGTTTTGTGCCCTGAATATGATTAAAAAAAAAAAAGTACCTTAAGGTGGTTCCCAGGGGCAAGTCCACTGACTCCAGCTCAGCGAAGATATTCCCATAAGCCTTCTCCTCGTCTTTGTTCTCCTCTTCACTCTGAGTGGGAGGCTCAGGTAAAGCAGCGTTCACCCTGTCACTCGCCATTGCTCTCCTCAGCCTGTGTTGTAGTAACAGGCTGTGAGTGTGAGGAGTGTAAAATCTCAGCGTGTGTGTGAGAGAGTGAACTCCTGTGTGTGTGTGTGTGTGTGTGTGTGTGAATTCCAGGGCACCTGCTATGGTCAGCAGAAAAAGAGGGAGCTACAGGAAACAGAGACCTTGTGATTCGCAGAACTTTGAATCCAACAAAAGTCAACCTGAGCCGCTCTCTGTGTTAAAGATTGTCTCATGTAAAACCTAAGGAACCGTGTCTTTTACTGGAGCCTTTATTTTTTTTTTTTGTTTGAACCCATTCAGACTGTTTCGAATCTTTATGTATCCAAAGAAAGTGAGCTGACATTCATGCAGTTCCGTTCATTCACACTGGGAAATGTGTAACTATAATAACTTCCCATTGATGTAATAAACCAATAATGTCATAAAAGTGTGCATCTGTAATAATCCTGTTAATACATTTCCCATTAATGTAATAAACCATTAACGCAATAAAAATCTGGGCAACCCTTTAAATTACAGGCCATTAATTACATTGTACTGACTGGAAATAACTGAGTAATAGCCAAGTAAAATAGATGCAATGACTAGTTATAGCATTAGAATGACTGGCAATTAACTAAATAATATACAAGCACAATAACAAACACATTATAAACCCATTCCTTTCATCTCTAGGCCAGTGATTCTCAACCTTTTTCATATCAAGAACCCTTAATGTAGCACACATTAGGCTCATGGACCCCCATTTGCCCCAAATCTGAGAATATCTTTATTGTTAGATATGATTTTGTCCAGAATTCCATGACTATCTGTATTGTATGAAGAGAAATAACAGTGAAACTATGATCAAAATAGTCTACATTTATTCTACATCCTGTAATTGAGTTAACTTCTTGAAAAAGAAATAATGGTGAAGTTTAACAATTCACAATTTTGCTGGGAACCCCCTGGAAATCCCTCAAGGACCCCTGGCGGTCCCCGGACCCCACGTTGAGAACCACTGCTCTAGGCTTCTGTCACCTAATCCCACACTGACCACCCTTGCCTAACCTTGCTCTGCATTAAAACCGAGACTATTTATTTTGTTCCCCATGATTTACAAAATAAAACGTAATCCTGAATCTTAAATGTTGGGTCTGGGCTTTACTCTGTGCTGAACAGTCACAGTCATGCTTTCCCATTCCAGTCCAGAAGCTAGGATCTTTACTGCTAACAGACAAAATCACATCACTCCAATTCTTTTCACCTGTTGTAGATTCAAGTCACATGACTTGGACTCGAGTCACAGTTTTAGTTGCTTGAGACTTGACTTGATGCATGAAGAGAAGACTTGAGACTCGACTTGACTTGGGTTCTGGTGACTTGGGACTTGACTCTGACTTGTACTCTGATGACTTGAAAAGGTTTCTAAAGTCTTGACTTGAGATCTTGTGTTTGTGTAAATGACTTAGATTGAAAGTGATGAGATTTGTTCCAGCAGACGACTGAACTGAAATTCCGTTTTCTGAATTTGTATGTAAGTTGAAACTGATTCCAGAAATCAAACTCATGATGCTCTTACCAAGTTTTTATCCTATTAAAACCATTTTGCATTGAAAAGTCCTAGATATTTAGTTTAAAATATTAAATTGTCCATGTTTATCTGTGTGTGTGTATGGGTAAGGATCAGCCTGGCATTTTGGTTTGACAATATATCAGGCTGATGTAGGTCATTTTCCTCTGATATGATAGATAGATAGATAGATAGATAGATAGATAGATAGATAGATAGATAGATAGATAGATAGATAGATAGATAGATAGATAGATAGATACTTTATTGATCCCAAAGGAAATTCTGGTGTACAGTAGTTTCCAACGTGAGGAAGGTACAATACATTTTTTTTTAAAAGCAAGGTAAGAGACTAAAACACATAGGAATAAACAGAGATAAAAACCAGTCCTGGTAGAGACTGGGAAAGAAAGAAAGTGCCTGTGCAATCTGCAGTATGTAGACAACTATGCATATACAAAACTGAGTAAACTAGATATAAATATACATATCAACATGAGATGCAACATGATAGAGGTGAGGGTTTGATTTTACTCAACAGCAGTCTGTAAAATCTGTAGTGAAACCTGCCTCACCCTGCCTCAACCCACCTAAAAGAAAGAATGAAGAATAAAAGTCTGAGTGAAACACTGAATACTTATAGGTCAAACCCTAGTGTGGGCAAATCAGACAGGATAGAAAAGTAACAGCATTAGTTACTGTAGATCCCAGTGTTTTCAAATATCAGATACCGGTGGGCCCAACCCCCTTAATTTTATCCCTGAAATGACCTTAATTTCTCCATTGCATAAACCTTAATTGGTAACACTTTACAATAAGGGTCACTAAGTTAAGGGTTAGTTAATGCTTAATAAGCATTAATTAACATTAATTAACAGTTAACTAATGTGTAATTTACTAATGGTGTTCATGTTAACTAAAGTATTAATTTATACATTATTTAATAGTTTATAAAGATGACTATTAAATAATGTATAAATTAATACCTTAGTTAACATGAACACCATTAGTAAATGATTACCAGACACATTAGTCAACTGTTAATTAAGTGACTTAACTTAGTGACCCTTATTGTAAAGTGTTACCCATTAATTATCTATTAAAAATAACATAGCTTGAGAAAACTAAGGTTAG